>NC_135504.1:27196311-27491311 GCF_052857255.1 Amblyomma americanum | reverse complement strand
TATATAGTTTGGCTTTAGGCTATCTCTGCAGTTACATTAAACAGCGCAATAAACGGTGACTATGCGGACCACATACAGCACACAGAGCCTACTTATATCTATCTGTTCACACATAGATGTGCAAGTTTTCGTTGAAAATTTACAGAACTTCACTGGAGTGAAGGTAGTCTATTCTTTTCGCTTTTCAACTTGGTTGCTGTTGTTTTTGTTGTCCTATGTTGAAGTGGCACTTAAATACAGTGGACTGTCCAGGGTGCTTTGTACAAACAATTGTCCGAACCGATGAAACAATCGCTTTGTCGAACCTTCTTCGTAAAGATAGTTAGCTGCTTTAGAGCGGCCTCGTTGATGACACGCTGACACAGTTCGCGTCTTTCCTATAGAATGCTGAAGATTACATGGGGCTGTTAAGCAAGGAGATAGAATATATTTGCGGCTAAGTATGTCGTTTTCGCTCTCAATTCTGGCCTATCTTGAAGGGAATTCTTTCTTGTCTTTCTTCGGCTTCCTTCAACTGCGTCCACTACACGACAAAAGCGTCTAACATATCTTTCCAGTTAGCCCTATAATTCACAAGCTGCTGCCATCTTGTCCCTGCAAACTTCCTAATTTCATCTGTCCACATGACTTTCTGTCGCCCCCTGTTATGCTTGCCTTCTCTCGGAATCCATTCAGTTACCCTAAGAAACCGTCGATTATTTGGGCTCCGCATTGTATACGGGGTGTTTCACCTAAGACTTTACACTTTCTTTTTATGTAGGCTTTTTGAGTTAGAAGAGCACTTTTTTCGCCATAGCATTATCAACAATGTAGTACATCATAATGCAGCTAAGCAGGGCTAACTAGCAGGCTGGTTGTACTAATAATAAATAGTAAACTTTTTAACTATTGCTGTTAGGCTCTCAAGTTACTCTGCAGCGTGCATCCCGCCGTAATTAATATCCATATCAGGTTTTAGATTTTTGAAAACGCGGTGACCCTTGGCGCTACGGCCCAACAAATTCTGGCTGAATTGCGCCAAAATACTTGCGTTTTCAAGAAGCTTGCACGCAAGGCAACCTCTCCAGTGCGGGTAACTCTTCGAAATAGCCAGAATTTGTTGGGCCACACCACCGAGGGTAACTGTGTTTTCGAAATTCAAAAAACTGAAATGAGTATTACTTACGATAGGCTGTACGTCTCTCAGACATCAGGAAGCCTAAAAATAATAATTAAAGTTAACTACACATTATCAGCTTATCACCCTGCTGCACTTCTTAGATGTATTCTTATGCACTGCGCCGCTGACATTGCAATGCCGAAAAAAAAGCGCCCTTCTAATCAAAATTCCTATTTTAAAAAATGGTGTAAAATCTTAGGTGAAACGCCCTCAAAACTTTTCCCATACCCATTTCTTATTCTTGATTAGGTTTCATGTCAATTTTAATGCACCTTACCTTCCCATACCTTCCTAGTCCCCGTTCTTCATCTTTTGTCTTGTACCAACTAACTCCCCTCTAATTTTATGCAGTTCGTGTTTCAGTGCTCGCAGCTCGTAGCTGTGCAGATTTTTAGTTGCCACAGTACAGCCTTCTACGTGCCTACAGAAGGTAAGATTACTTAAAACTTTAGAATTCGAATGACGCGAAGATGTGATACATACGACATGGAACATCATCTGCCTCCGTATACTTTCCTGCACCTGGTAATGAGATTTGCCAGGCAATTCACCAAAGATTAGACAAACGTCATCGCAGGGAAAACGGTCGTTGGCCACGCAACACCAGCGCTAACACGTTGTTTTATTTTTACGAAAACAGCTGGTTTGAACACGTGTACCGAGAGGAATTTATTAAGCACGACTTATTAGGCACTACATCGACAATGGCCTTCAATGCCTCACAAGGCCAAACCTAACTTAACTGCGGGGTGGTATAGCCAAAGCTATGGTAGTATGACCACCTAACCATAGACTATGACCATTAGGTACCTGACCTTGACCTTTGACCTTGATTTTGACGTTTGATTTGAGCCAGTGGGCACCACATCGACAATGACATTCAATGCCTTAGAAGGCCAAACCTAACTTACCTGCGTGGTGGTATGACCTAAGCTATGGTAGTATGACCACCTGACCATAGACTATGACCATTAGGTACCTGACTTGACCTTTGACCTTGATTTTGACGTTCTATTTGAGCCAGTGGGCACCACATCGAAAATGACATTCAATGCCTCAGAAGGCCAAACCTAATTTACCTGCGTGGTGGTATGGCCCAAGCTATGGTAGCACGACCAGTGATCGTATACCTATGACCATCGGGCACCTGACCTTGACCTTTGACCTTGACTTTGGCATTTAATTCAGACAGTTGCCACGACATCGACAATGAACAACAATGTCTCACAAGGCCAAGCCAAACTTGACTTAACCAAACTTAACGTTGACCTTGGCCTTTGATATGAGACAGTTGGGACCAAGCTTAACAGATCTTTCGCTCGTATACTTAGGTTCGCGCCACACTGAACTTCAG
This sequence comes from Amblyomma americanum, assembly GCF_052857255.1. Taxonomy (NCBI): domain Eukaryota; kingdom Metazoa; phylum Arthropoda; class Arachnida; order Ixodida; family Ixodidae; genus Amblyomma; species Amblyomma americanum. Next base: position 27,488,798 of record NC_135504.1, on the reverse strand, counting down.
CCATTTTTTTTCCATCGATTCTAAGTGGCGTTTATATCTGAAAAGTAACCAGAAGAAAACAAGTAATCGTGTCCTATGGGTTACAGCGAAGCGCATCTGTACTAGTTTTAATTTTAATTTTCCGCGCCGTTCAATCACATAGAAACGAAAGCGCTATATGTGGGTGGCAGCAATGTGTGTTACGAGACATAATTGGTTGGTTTCGGGGGGAAAGGAAATGGCGCAGTATCTGTCTCATTTATCGTTGGACACCTGAACCGCGCCGTAAGGGAAGAGATAAATGAGGGAGTGAAAGAAGAAAGGAAGAAGAGGTGCCGTTGTGGAGGGCTCCGGAATAATTTCGACCACCTGGGGATCTTTAACGTGCACTCACATCACATAGCACACGGGCGCCTTAGCGTTTTCCTCCATAAAAACGCAGCCGCCGCGGTCGGGTTCAAACCCGGGAACTCCGGATCAGTAGTCGAGCGCCCTAACCACTGAGCCACCGCGGCGGGGCTTACGAGACATGCCGTGAAGTTCGTTTCGTGCCTTCACGTGTTCGTTCTCGGCTTCGAAGGCTGTGCGTGGGCACGAAAAAGATGCGGCGTGTTCCATAAAAGAGTGCCTGTCGGCGGAAAATAAAAATGCTACGCGGCAGGCATCACCCGAAACGGCTTTAAGAGGCGCCCAAAGTAAAGAGAAATTGCGGCAGCTGAGAATTTCCCGCGCACCTCGTTTTTTGTGGCCGGCAAATAAGTTTAATGAAGAAACTACCAGCCGTCATGAGTTCGGGGCTAAGCTCTTGGGGGAAGAAAATAAACTCTGAAGAACTTCGTTGAAGAAAAATATGGTCGCATTGGGGCAATCTTTTCCCTGAAACATCCTCATTTCATTTTCTCTTTTCTTCAGCCTCTTGTGCTTCTCTAGATTTGTGTTCCTAGTTTCTGAGGAGCATTGAAACGAACCAGCCGCGCGGGGAGCGTTTATGATCGAGTCTGACTTCGTTTCACGCCCGGTGGCACGCAGGAAACAAGATTTCAAAGTGGACTCGGGAGGGAGCTTTTACATTTGCGAGCGTGATATTAAATAGCAAGCATTTATTTCAAAAAAAGGAGTAGATTGAACTGACGCACTTCTTTATGACTCTTGTACGACGGGAATTTCGAACATTTGTGGCGTCTCACGAATTTCAAGAGGTTCACAATACGAAGAGAACGCTCGCATCACTGCTTACCTAAACAGAACTCTTTTTTCCCAAGACTTTGTTATGAGGATTTGAGCACTTCTTTTGTGCGAGTTGTCTCTTTGTAGCAAATCTCTTCTACGAGAGCACTGACTTTCAAATGGTAAATTGTGAGTTCAAAATGTGCGCTGACAGCTTGCAACGAGTCGGTGTATATTAAATCAGGAATGAAGAAAATATCGCTTCGTTCTGAATGTTTATGGAATGGAGGATTTCAGGCGTTTCCTTTGGTGGCTGCGCAGAGGTGGCACGAACTATTGGGCTTATTAGCCTTTTAGAAGCACCTTTTTGCTCTCTTTCGGGGGCTTTCAGGTGTGTGTGTGTGTGGGGGGGGGGGGGGGATAGACGCGAGAAGCCAGCTGAAGCAAATACTGTATCCCTCTCCTTAAAAGCCGCCCGGGCCGCCGCATTTTCTCCATTCTGCCTGCTATCCTTTATTTCCGCTGCCCCAGCTGAGGTGCTTCAGTATCGATGGTGGCAGATTCCGGGGCTAGCAAAATCTGTTTTTTTCTTTTTTGCTAATATTTTAATAAATACCACTACCACCACCACCACCGCATCGATAGGGGCCAGCTAAAACACACACTCCACTCTTGAACTTCTCAGTGCTACGGATGAAGGTGGTGCTGATGCATTATCGTTGATAATGACTTACAAAATAAGTGACTAGAGTCCACCTATGAAACGAAGCCTAGCTAGGATTGTTAGCTGTGTGTTTCGTGCTTACCAAAAGAAAAGAAATAAATCTAAGAAGAACGTAAAAAAGAGAAAAGAAATTACATATAAAAATTGGAAAGGATACTTACGCTCAGCCTGAAGGTTATGACTCGAAAGCGTTCATTGGTTAATGGCAATATCAGCGGAATTTGTCATTCTTGAGTCTACACTCATTGATCCCTGTGAGAGTCCTCATACCACAAACAGCGCAGAGGTGCCGTGGGCAATCGATGCTCCACTGCCCTGCTATGGCAGGTGCTGCCACCGATGGGGCTTGTGAGACACAGGTTGCTCTTGACAAGCAACCTGTCGCGAACACTCGTTAATGTTAACGCACACCTGTCCCGGCGGTCTCAGTTTGCTCACAATTCGGTTTGCTCAGTTTGCTCACAAACACAGGCGCCGGCTGGAGACCGCAATTGTGGAGGTGAAGGTCAAAACTCCTGTTCTTTCACCTGCACAGGTGGGGGTCTCCAGCCAGCCGCTAATATCAGAGTTATCGGCTTCGTTTGCGGAGCACGCGGTCCAGAAACTTTTGTCTCTGACTTTGCATGTAGTATTGTGCAAACGCAAAAGCAGACATGAACAATCGCACATTGTAGGATCTGGTGCCTGGAAAGGATCTCCGTAATGTCGACTTTTGTTAATTTGACGGCACATTTAACTTGTTAGTTGTGTTGTGCGGTAAGAAATTTCGATTACGAGTATCACTGGAGAATGTGTTCCGCAAGCGGGACAGAGTTTAATCTTTGCGCTGCAGAGTATAGAGAAGAGCTTGCACCACCTTGGCTGTCGCCGCTGCAGCAAGGATGCAGCAAGTAACCATGAAGTAGTTCTTCAGGGAGACAAGTAGAACCGCGAAATAGTCACGAGGAAAAAACTGAAAATGAAAATTGGTTTTCTACAGCGAAAGCTCTACTGCTCGGGGAACAAATTCTGATCTCGATGTGGACGAGACAATGACCTTCAGTGCCTTGCAAGGTCAAACCGAACGTTACTGCTTGGTGGTATGGCTCATGCAATGGTGGTATGACCCCGTGATCATACGACTATGACCACTGCGTACCTGATCCTGACCTTTGACCTCGACCCTTGACCTTGACCATTGACATTTGATTTGAAACAGTGGACACCACGTCGACAATGAACTTCAATGCCTCGCAAGGTCAAACTTAAATTACTGGTAGTATTTAATTTAAATTTATTTTAAATATTACCATAATATAAATTATGCTAGTATGACCACGCGATCATATAACTATGACCATTGGGTATCTGGCCTTTACCTTGGACCTTGACATTTAAATTTATTTTGAGAAAGTGGGGACCATGCTTAAGACAACCTTCGCTCGCCGCGTTGAACCCCAGCCATTTTTAAAGAATGGAGATTGCGCAGTAATTCTCTCACATATCTCGGTAGACGCCCGAACCGCGCCGTAAGGGAAGGGACGATGGCGGGAGTGAAAGAAGGAAAAGAAAGAGGTGCCGTTGTGGAGGGCTCCGGGGTAATTTCGACCATCTGGGGATCTTTAACTGGCAACTGACACCGCACAGCACAAGGGCGCCTTTTCGTTTAGCCTCCATCGAAACGCAGCCGCCGCGGCTGCGTTTAAACCCCCGAATTCCGGATCAGTAGAGAAGCGCCTTAACCACTGAGCCACCACGGCGGGTTTATAGTAACGAGAGCCTTCAGTATTTAGAGTGCATTATTTTTCTCACATAACCTCCACGACAGCTAAGTAACTCGAGCAGCTACAGCTTTTTGATCCGTGTACTTGCAGCGGCTCGTAGATAAGTCTATTTCCTGCTTCACTGTGTCCGCAAGGGTCGGATCTGGGTCCTCTCTTATTCTTGATTTACATAAACGACTTGTCTTCTTGCGTTTCTTCTAAAATTTGCCTATTTGCTGATGACTGTGTTCTGTACCGTAAATTTGTTGATAATTCCGATGTCCTATTAGTTCAGAATGACCTTAATAATATTAATGAATGGTACAGTACATGGTGCATGCAATTAAATATTAACAAGTGAAAATCAATGAGGGTATCTCGCACTAACTCAACAAATCCCACGTATACGCTTAATAATGTCTTATTACAGTCTGTGACATCGTACCGCAACCTTGGTGTAATTATTACCAATGATCTCTCTTGGAAATCAGATGTCAGTTCCATCATCGCCAAAGGCAGTCGTGCTCTTGGATACGTTCGCTGTAATTTCTCTCTTGCACCATCATCATCAAAATTTATAATGTACACAACCTATATTCGCCCACAACTCGAATACGCATCATCTGTTTGGGATCCCGGCCAAGTAACCCTCATACAGTCCCTTGAGGCAGTGCAAAATCGCTCAGCCCGGTTTATCTTAAATAACTATCAAAGGACAGCCAGCGTTACTAATATGAAAGCATCCTTGCATCTCCCGTTATTATCAACTCGAGGAAAGCTATTTCGCCTCTCACTTTTTAATAAAATATACCACCATAACAGAACATTGCGCTCCTTGTGGATTCAACTTCCATCACACATTTCATGTCGCCGTAACCACAGTGAAAAGGTCAACATTTAACACTCAAAAACGGTTGCCCATTCTAACTCGTTTCTTCCCCAGACCTGTAATGATTGGAATAACCTATATGCATCACTAACAAGTATAACTGGAGAAGGAAACTTGAATTCCGCGTTGCAAAGCTTCTGTTTTGCCTAGTGTTAAATCCCTTTTCATTTGTCTATCTTCATTGTGTACTGTGTTCATTGTTGCATTTTTATATTTTTGTTATATTTTTGACACCAATGCCGCCTTAGAAATTACATTTTGTACCTTGTTTTTCTTTTTTCTCTTGTTTTATATTGTTTTCTTCATTTTCTAACTTTACTTTGTTTACATTTTATCTAAACCTTGTCTTGACATACTGTACAAACTGTACAGTACTGTACAAGGCGGATACAAACTGTATCCGCCCTTCCACTCTGTAACGTACATCTGTACCCTGGGGGTACCTTGAATAAATAAATAAAACAAATGAATAACTTAATACTCGGTGAAAAAAAACGAAGCATTTATGCCGCTTCGGTTTGCCCTAGGAATCAGCAAACGGCTAATGTCTGTAAAGACTCTTCCGGCTCTTTTCTCGGCAGGCGTTTTCTTTCGCTTGGATTTTTTTTAAATTTCTACATGAAGGAAACTCTGCTATGACGATTACTCACAGGTATCAATCGTGTGAGTCCTCACTCAGTGAGTCCATCTCGGTATTTACTCAGCGCTCCCTAACAGTATCATCAACTAAAGGTGAAGAGGATTACCAGTCCTCATGAACTTTTCTGAGGCTTCCATCTATATAGAAAATGAAAAGAACACCTTTCTTTAGCAATGCTCGAATTGCAGTCAATATTTTTCGTAGTCTCCGCAGCTCCCGGTTATGAGTGGCCTGAATCTCCGAGAGGGCCGAAGCTAAGCCAGAAGCAGGGGCAAGGAAGAGCAGATCTTCGGGGGCGGTGCCCGGGACTGCTTCGAAGAATTAATTAGCTGCATTAGCTGCAGTCGGGCGTAATAAGGAACGCTGATGCCTCGGTGGAGGTTAGCTCTTCATTTGAAGTCTTCTGCGACCTTTTAAACAGCCACTGTGAGCTTCTTTTTAGCTTCTATTTGCGCTTCCGACGAAGAGAAAAGATAGATTGATTAATAATCTGGAAATTAAGGAAGGGATTGCGCTTCCTGGCGAAGGAGGACTGCAAAACGAGGGAAGAAATGCGAACACACGCCCCCTGGTGACGGACGGCACATTTGCGATGTTCTTAGTCAACGACACAGAAAAGTAGCTTAGTTCAGGGTCAATAAATCAAAAAGTCCTTTCGGATCAGACCTCAAAACTTTGAGATATTCTTTTCTTTGGACCATCTTAATGAAGATGATCCAAACAGGGAATACGAGGTGGATGAGGGCCTAGAGTCCAAATAAAAAGAATTTTTCTTTTTTTGCGCTGGCAGTAAATGTCGTTATTTTATTTCTCTGGTAACGATGCATCTGAGGAAGGTTTAGAGGTCACCCACTCGAGATATTTCGGGCGTCTCGCAGGACCGTAAATTTAATGTATTTATTGGCATAGTAATCGCCTAGAATTTTTTTCTCCACTTATTCACGCTAGACGAATGTTTGTCGTAGCGCTTGCCCCTTATGTATAAGATTCCCTTTGGCAGTTGATATCGTGTGGCGTTTCTTTATTCACGCCACAGTTGTAGACGCACGCACCACGGCGCGGTTACCTTTGCGAATATCTTCATTCTACTATATAGGTTATAATCTTATGTGTACGATTCATGTAAAGAGTGGACTGGTGCATGCATCTGCAGCTTAGAATATGAGAGTAGTAGTAGTAGTAAGTGGTTCTATTGACATAAATTAAAAGGAAGGAAAAGATCTTTGCTAACCCCGGCATCTGCAATCGATACTGAAGCACCTGAGCTGGGGCAGCGGAAGTAAAGGATAGCAGGCAGAATGGAGAAATGAAATGAAAGAGGTGAGGGGACAGAAAGACAGGATAGGGGGAGGGTAGTATACTTAGAATAGGGGAGCCAATTATCCGATTCCCTGTTCGCCTAAAGATCCCCAGGTGGTCGAAATTATTCCGGAGCCCTCCACTACGGCACCTTTCTTCCTTTCTTCTTTCAATCCCTCGTTTATCTCTTCCCTTACGGCGCGGTTCAGGTGTCCAACGATATATGAGACAGCTACTGCGCCATTTCCTTTCCCCAAAAACCAATTATTATTATTATTATCGCCTAAAGGCGTGTGAGCTTCGTTACTTATTTTTCCGATGAGGGCTGAACGACGCACATCTGAAAGTACTCGGAAAAACTGAAAGCACGCCAGACCTATAATTGGTTTTTGTGGAAAATGGCGCGGTATCTGTCTCTTATATCGTTGGACACCTGAACCGCGCCGTAAAGGAAGGGATAAAGGAGGGAGTGAAAGAAGAAAGGAAGAAGGAGGTGCCGTAGTGGAGGGCTCCGGGATAATTTCGACCACCTGGGGATCTTTAACGTGCACTGACATCGCACAGCACACGGGGGCCTTAGCGTTTTGCCTCCATAAAAACGCAGCCGCCGCGGTCGGGTTCCAACCCGGGAACTCCGGATCAGTAGCCGAGCGCCCTTACCTCTGAGCCACCGCGGCGGGTAAAATCGCCGTTCGCCTCAAGGCGCGGGAACTTCGTTACTTATTTTTCCGATGAGTGCTGAACGGCGGACTTCTGAAAGCACGCCAGACCTTTCACACTGAAAGCACGCCAGACCTTTCAAAACCATTTCCGCCGCCCTTGTGAGTTTTACGCGTAACGTAAGAGTTCTGAGGGCGAAGACGACGCTATCGAAAAATAATGCCGTAAAACATACACGTGCCTCTCTTCAACTTACGAAGAATAATCGCTGTAGACATCAAGAAGAAACGGACACTGCCATTGAACGGAGGAAGGAGCCCATAAACTCTAAATCGGAGGCTTTCTTACTTAGGAACGCATGTGATCGCAGCTTGGCGTGCTTTTCTGTGATCGATGTGAGGAGGCGTCGATAAAAGTGTCAGGCGAAGAAAGACAGCAGCGCAGTGCGTAAAACGAAACGAAAAACGTGATGCATTGTGTGGAACGGCAGCATGAATAACAATTTAAATAAAGCTTGTTTTCTTTGAGCAGGCGGCGAATCGAAGCGGGGGTCTTTTCTACTATGTTTCAGCAATATGTCAGTGTAAGGCGCCTGTGTGCTGTGCGATGTCAGTGCGCGTTAAAGATCCCCAGGGGGTCAAAATTATTCCGGAGCCCTCCACTACGGCACCTCTCTCTTCCTTTTTTCTTTCACTCCCTTCTTTATCCCTTCCCTTACGGCGTCGTTCGGGTGACCAACGATATATGAGACAGATACTGCGCCAATTCCTTTCCCCAAACATCAATTATTATAATCTTAGTCCCTTCTTTATTCCTCCTCTTACGGCGCTGTTCAGGTGTCCGCTGATATATGAGACAGACACTGCGCCATATCTTTTAAAACATAGCAAACTTTAATACCAGGAGATATTTAGTGGTGGCAAGAAATGCCGGTGCCGTCGGTGTGGTTTGCCGATACAGCGGCGTGAGCTTCTCCGCTTCAGTAAACGCTTTAAAGATAACGGCGGCCCATAAGACGCGCTTATCTGAGCGTGACTACAGTTGATCTCAGACAGTACTGATAGCGAAACAACACAATAATTCCATCGAAACAGTGGCTTCGCGATCAAGCCCCTCGTCTTGCCCACCAATGTAGGCAGTCACAGTGCTTTCCCGCTTCACGTGAAGGCCACTCTTTCGAGCGCGCACATAAAGACGTTAAACTGAAGAGCCAAGGTCGGAAGCCATTTACAAAAGACCGGGCGATCTATGAAGGCCGAATAAATCAATAAACGTGAAGTAAGTACGAGATAGCGTAGACTAAGGAATCGGAAATAACCGTCATGCTCAACCTGAGCTCAATGCGCGAAAGCGGAGTCTCTTCAAGCGAGTCAAAATCACGTCAAACGGGTGGCTGAAGAGCCCCGGAGCCAGATTTATCCCCCCCCCCCCCCCCCCCCCCGCTCGCAGAGCACGTGTAATCCGACACAAATGAGGCGAGCGCGAAAGCGCATTCCGGCTCGGAAACCATGGCGTTTTTCTCTTGTTCACTTTTTGTTGGGCTTGTTTCGCCCCAGTGGCGCCGGCTATTTTTTCCCATTTCCGCCTTTCATTGCCACTGCTTTCTTTTTAGCTCACTTCTGCTTTTTTTTTCTTCCCTTTAGTGACTCTTTTATGCGCCTTTTACTTTCTGTGTCCAGGAAGACTATCGCCTTGTCTTCTACAGAGGAGCAAGCAATCGGGCCTTCTCCTTCGGGAAAACGTTCTTCTGACTGTCCCCTCCATGCACAATCCGCATTCATGCTCCCCGAAGCCATCAGTTCATTTGTCCATTGTCTCGTTCAGTGCCATCTGCTCAGCAGGGTTTTTCCACCGCTGATCCTTTGGGGCGAATCCCGGGACGGCACGGTGCATCTGAGTAGAGATGGGAACGAGCTGCTTGTCTTTGCAAACAACGAAGAGAAGCGGTGACAGAACACTAACGGGGGGGGGGGGTAATGGAGCGTCCTGCCGCGAAGCCCATGGGGGTCGTAGTGCAGCCCGCGGCGAAGGCTTCTGCTAGGAGTTGCAGCAAGAAGCTGGGTTTTGGAGGGAACCAATGCTGCGATCCGGATAATCAGATTAGATCGGGTCGTTGCGTCTTTGTGTGCGTGATATCGTCACCGACAAACGTAGCAGAAAGCGGCAACCACAGCTGTTTTTGGGTAGAGGCTCACCGAACAGCCGTGCTCATTTGAGACAAAGAAGATGGTCGGCAACGCGCTAGGAGACAAGGTTCGGCCCCCAGGTGGCGCCGGCAGAGTGTCACCACTGTGGCAATATGAGCCCCTCTGTGGTCGGACTACTTGAAAATCAGCTTGAAAAACACAGCAACAACGGTCAGCTAATAATAATAATAATTGGTTTTGGGGAAAAGGAAACGGCACAGTATCTGTCTCATATATCGTTGGACACCTGAACCGCACCGTAAGGGAAGGGATAAAGGAGGGAATTTAATAAGAAAGGAAGGAATGGGTGCCGTAGTGGAGAGCTCCAGAATAATTTCTACCACCTTGGGATCTTTAACGTGCACTGACATCGCACAGCACACGGGCGCCTTAGCGTTTTTCCTCCATAAAACACAGCCCCCGCGGTCGGGTTCGAACCCGGGTACTCCGGATTAGTAGTCGAGCGCCGTAACCACTGAGCCACCGCGGCGCTACAGTCAACTACCAAAAGCAGTTTCTGGGGCGAAGTAGGGGTGATCGGCATCCAAACTGAAAGCGCATCACGGCTGCATCTGGAATATCCGATAACACAGAACACGCCACACAAGTTGGCACGAAACGAGGGAAATCTAAACCCTGTACACGCGCGCTACTTGCGGCTGTTATTCAAGTCGATTTCAAAACGACTCACTTCTGGTGATGTCATGATTGTAAACGAAGCCCCCCTGTGGAAAGCCGGAACGTAAAAATACCTTTTTATTGCTCGGCGTCTCCGTTTTGTCTCAGAGGCATTCTTTTTCTGAAAACAAAACCAAGATTTAGCTGTTTTTTTTCGTTCGCTACATCACGTGCTTAATATTGCTCATAAGCGGGCTTGATACTGGCTGTGTCGTTTGCACAAAAAAAAAACATTTTTTGAGAATTGAGAACTGATGTAGCTCACTGAATACATTGGCGATTTATGAGAGTGGTACCGAGTGCATTTAAAATAGTTATTCAAAGTGCGGCGCTCATTAGCCAAAATTATTTTAGAGGGAGGCGCTAATTTGAAATGAAGTTTCGGTGTCCATGTGCAACGTGAGCAGAAGTAAACATTTCCGTCTTTTTTCCTTCACAAATATGCGCGTGCTTAATTAAGATGGTGCAGCTGACACGTTCCTTGCAACCCACTACAAAAACAACTGATGGGTGTCGGGAGGATCTGGAGCACCCGTAGAGCACGACGCATGCGCGCGAAACATTCTCCAAGGCATTGTCGTAACCGCAGGTGGCGAAGAAATAGCCCCATGAAAGAGCTTATACCAGCAAAAAAAAAGGCGCTATTTGTAACTATCTTGCCGTCCAATTCAGATCTATGCCAAAAAAAGGGGCGAGTACCGGTTCTACAGAAAGAAAGAAGGCAGTCATATAAATGGTGACAGGGGGAAAATGGGAAAGGCGTGAAATCATTCCGGACGAGTACGGCTTAACAAATTTTTCTTACAAAAACTTTTTAGCCGATTCATAGACTATGAAGTCTACAATCTCTCTATAGACAAACCCTATACAAGAGTCTATAGACAATCTATAGAGTTATAGCCATACCCTTTCAGTTGATTTTTGCTTATAGACAGTCTATAGACTATAAATACGCAAAAATAAATATCTTTAGGAAGGCAATCGAGTCTGTAAGATGTTGACAGACTGTTTATAGGCCATTTTTGTAAAGGTCGAGTACAAACCCCGCATTCCTTTGCGACCGAATCCACTCTGATGACAACCGCTAGCCGCTGCTCCGCAAGCACTGACTACCTTTAGGAAAAAAGAAAAGAAAACCACTTTGATGTGGACGCAATGAGCAATTCCTACTGCAACTACAGCAAAAAACGCCCTCAGGTCGCACATGCCTCCCCATGCCTCCACCAAGATATCACGCCCAATTCGGATACTGCGACTAGACCTGACGCTGTCTCTTCAAAAAATAAAAGTGAAACAAACAAGAAAAACATCATAACGACAGGGGTCACGTGATGCACACTGCCGATCCTCCGAAAAGTTTCTCCCCGCTCTCTCGGCTACCTGCGCTGAGCTCCATCTCTTCGGTCGCCCAGCGCCTCTCTTCCTCCATGGTTGATTCGTGGTCTACGCGCCTGAAGCCAACTGCACGCTGTTAGCCTCATGGTGTATCACATGATAACGCTCTAACTGCTCTCGCTGTATTGAGAACCGGTCATCCCCCCCAAATTGCGAAATTACAAATATTTTTATGCCTTCATCCTCCCCTCTTCTGCTAGGCGCATCTAAAGTTAGAAGCATAAAAACGTATGCTCACAACTTCTGCTGGGCAAGCCATGTCACAAAGTACTCTTGAAATGCGATCAAGTTCCTAAAGTTCGCTCAGCGAACTGTTTTACTGGTTCATAACTGTTGCAAGAAAAATTACTGTGGCGCTTAATTTTCATTACACTATGACTTCAATTTGTCATTAGGCCTTCTTGCTTTTAGTTGCTGCTGTTGAACTTCCTCTCTTCATATTTTCTTACATACCTTGCCATCTAAGATTAAAAGTATAAGTATTAAAGGCGTAAGTATTGAAGGTTCTCTGCTCAACTTTGCCGAGCAAACTGCTGAGCAACTTTCCTCTGCTCTTTAGTGATTTATTCGTGGTATGTTTTATGAGTCATGCTTAGTGATTTTATTTCTGTGAGTCATTCATGATATTTATTAGCCATTAAATATTTCAGAAAGTAATAATTTTTATTCTTCTCATCGTTGCCCCCTTCTGGCCTCTCCGTTACAAATGGAGGGGGAAATTTTATCTTTACTTTGCGACATGTCAACTATGGCATGTGGAAAATGCGCACAACACTGCGCCCCCAGACGCCGGATAGTTTTTATTCACGGCAGGATGTCTAATCCTACCGTACAATATTCAACTTATATTCTGCTGGATGGAGCTCGTATGAGGCACCGGGCCCCCATTTGTATACCCAGGAAAATGAAGGCATCGGCATACCACACTGTCGTTCCCCCTTGGGCAATCCCTTGGGAAACCCAGCCTGGCGATGGGGTGTATATCCCGTCCAGCCTTCAGTAGATGGCGTGACGACGGTCACGGACCCTCCTTGCCGGAGAGCCCAGCCCGCGTTGTTGGCTGCACCTTCGGCGGTGCAAGGCTCAGCAGGCCTGCGCCTTTTCCCACGGTGCAGGGGAGTGCTATTAAGGAGCGCGCCAAGTGATCGCCTTGGGCGTTGCTCGGAGCTGACCCGCGCAGAGCATCTGCTGTTGCGCCAAGGGCTTACACAACAACAGTCCTACTTCGGTTGCTGTCTGCTCCTCCCTTACAAAAATGGCCTATAGACAGTCTGTAGACTTCCTATAGACTTTATTGCCTTCTTATAGATATTTCTTTTTGTCTATTCATAGTCTATAGACTGCCTATTGGCAAAAGTTTACTAAAAGTTTATGGTCATATATCTATAGATTGTCTATAGACTGTCTATATGATTTGTATTGCCTATAGGTTGTTCTGTCGAGTTTTTCTCTATAGAGTCTGTAGAATTAATAGAGAGAAGTCTGTGGACTGTCTATGAGCTGTCTAAAGAAATGTCTGTAACGGTGGAGGGACTTTTCTGTGTCTATTTACCACTATCGAGGCACATCTAACAATGGCGACCGCAAGTAAAGTATAGGGACCAGAAGTGGTGGTCATCGTTACTAAAGACTCTCCTAAAACGGCCTCTCTAACTATTAGTGTATTATTGTTCAATGTCGATGTGTTACCAACGACCTTCTCCTGAGCGTCGACATCATCGTAATATTGAATCAAGGGTTTTGAAGTCGGGTGCTAGTTGCGGGAACGTTGGCATTGCGCACTGAAAATCGTTAAATTAGGAACCGGAGGGTGAATGCGACTTGATGTTAGCCCAGCGATAGAAAAGGAGCGAACCTATTTTTGAAGTTGTCATGCTTGGACATATTACCCAGCTTATATGTTTGAACAAATGAAATGCCTCCTCTCTTTCACCCTCGACTTGATGCAGCTGTAACATGTTCTTGCCAAGTCAAGGAAACAAAACAACTTAGATTGTTTAAAGCAAAAGCTTTACTGGCCGCGAACTTACGATTTCGCCGTGGCGCTACTCCGAGGAGGCACATGACGTCACAACGCTCGCCTCGCCGCGGATATTTCTCTATCTCTCGCTCGCTCCCTAGTCACTACTGCACATGCGCCACTGGTAGCACCGAGCCCCAGGTGTTCCGCCGCTGCGCAGCGCTGCGCCTTTCCCCAAAATCCAACTCTCAATTTTCAGTTTTCTCTTTCTTCTTTCCGGGCGCTCGACTACTGATCCGGAGTTCCCGGGTTCGAACCCGACCGCGGCGGCTGCGTTTTTATGGAGGAAAAACGCTAAGGCGCCCGTGTGCTGTGCGATGAAAGTGCACGTTAAAGATCCCCAGGTGGTCGAAATTACTCCGGAGCCCTCCACTACGGCACCTATTCCTTTCTTCTTTCAATCCCTGCTTTATTCCTTCCCTTAACGGCGCGGTTCAGGTGTCCAACGATATATGAGACAGATACTGCGCCATTTCCTTTCCCCAAAAAACCAATTATTATTAATTATTATTATTCTTCTTTCCCTCCCTCCTTCATTCCTTCCTTTATGGCGCGGTTTGGGTGTCCACCGAGATATGTGAGATGGTTACTGTGCCATTTCCTTTCCTCAAGTGAGCCTACGGCGTTCATAGAGTTCATTGGCATTGACAACTTTGCAGACGCCGTTCATTTTCACGAAAGGAAAGGCGCACAACCGGCTCTGTGCGTCAGTGGAGGCCTCAATCTTGTTTCATGTACGTGGCGTTGGTGTCCAGCTGCAAAAGCTTGCGTTGATTGCGTTCCGCACACTGGATAGGCAGCGCGCCCTCCCTGCCGCCCTGAGAGGTGGCATGCAGTTAATGGTTGATCGCGAGAGATTGATCACTAAATGAACGCTGCGGCGTAGCTATTGCTACAGTGCCGCATGTTAGCCACAACACTGTCAGCGCTAATGCATTCAAGTCACATCTCTCTCTACCCGCCGCGGTGGCTCAGTGTATAGGGCGCTCGACTACTGATCCGGAGTTCCCGGGTTCGAATCCGACCGCGGCGGCTGTGTTTTTATGGAGGAAAAACGCTAAGGCGCCCATGTGCTGTGCGATGTCAGTGCACGTTAAAGATCCCCAGGTGGTCGAAATTATTCCGGAGCCCTCCATTACGGCACCTCTTTCTTCCTTTCTTCTTTCACTCCCTCCTTTATCCCTTCCCTTACGGCGCGGTTCAGGTGTGCAACGATATATGAGACAGATACTGCGCCATTTCCTTTCCCCCCAAAACCAATTATTATTATTATCTCTCTCTCACCGCCGCCACATGTATCAAAGCACGAATGAGGCGTCCACATATCCAGGGAGCCAGTTATGCGCCCCTCCTTTCCTCAAAGGCACCGCCGTCTAAAACATTGTCATGGATATTTCTTTCACAGATGATTACAGTCAACTTAAGACAACAACATGGTAGTTTAGGTGAAAATACAGTGGGAAACCTCTACAGTTCTCAATATCGAAGTTTACTTATCGCAATGTTTGCCCTCTTTTGTTACAACAGCGCGGCCCTTTTAACCAGTATAGGGTAGACTGCTCGTCGTCTTATGTCACAATAAACAGTCCAGTTCGCGTTCTCACCTAACAGCGCCTGCTCCGGCCATAGCCACGACACATTATAAATCCAGACTTGTGAATCGACGACTAATAAATATGTGTGGCGCGCATCCGATTACAAATTCGTGGTGATGCGGATGATGAGAGCTTTCGTCTTGTGCTTCTGCGATGAATTATAGCGGGGTTATGCGAAAACATAATGGTGGTGGTGGTAGTGGTTTTATTAAAAATAATATTAAAAAGGAAGGAAAATATTTTTGCTAGCCCCGGCATCTGCCATCGATACTGAAGCACCTGAGCTGGGGCAGCGGAAATAAAGGATAGCAGGCAGAATGGAGAAATGAAATGAAAGAGGTGAGGGGACAGGAAGAGAGGATAGGGGGACAATATGTACAAACTATTTACACAATCAGAAATGTGTCCAGGTCGTGCGCGTGATTAGTTCATTTTAGAGGAATTAAATCATACACGCGTACAGCACTGTGTTGGCTACAACTGGAGTGGGGCGTCCAGTTATTAATCGTTCAAGGTAGAACTCGCGGAGCGTTCGATCACTGCGTGTAACTACCTGACGGAGAACTGACCGGACGTCAAGCCCGTGTGTTCGAGGAATGCACAGAGGCTCACCAAAGTTCGCTCACGAGTGCGCGCATTGCACTGCGGCCACAATAGCGTCTTGATGGAGTCTGATAGTATGCCCTGCGCCCTATAGGCCGCGAGAGATATGGAATAAAACGCTTTTCCAAACAACGTGCAAACCCTGCAGATAATTTCAGAAATCCAAATTAAAAAGTAAATTGCTTTTGGGGGGAAAGGCATATGCGCAATGTAAGACAGGCGTCATTTTCTTTTCCTTAAAACCAACTTTATTTCACTCTCCTTCCCTTACCGCGCGTTTCGGGTGTCCACCGAGGTATGTGCGACGGGCGTAATTTCCTTTCCTTAAAACGGATTTTAAGGAAGTAAGGGAAGAAAAATGAAATGGAAATAGGTTTTAACAATCAAATATTATTAAAACCAATTTTCATTTCATTTTTCTTTCCTTACTTGCGCGAATCGGGTGTCCAGCAAGATATGTGAGACAGGCGTCATTTCTTTGTTTGACCACCAGCTCTACGGCAGGCGCCGCATCGATCACACTTAGCGTTACGCTGAACGCATCAAAGTGCATCGGCGTTTTATCTGCGCATGCGATGCCTGCACACGCTTTCCCGCTTGACCGAAGGTAAATGTCAAAGGTCAAAGGTCAATATCAAAAATCAAAGGTCAAAGTCGAAATAGTTCGTGTAACAGCCGTTGCTGTGCCGACTGTAGTTGACGTCATGTGTCGAACCTGACTACCACGAGTTCTGCTCATGGTTTCACCTCTACCTACATTCAAGGTGAAACTTGCGGCCACGCTGACCTCTATCTAGTGTAAAGGTCAAACTTTCGGCCTCGCTGACGGCTCTAAAAACTGGCGTAGTGAAGCTTTTCGCTTCAAAAAACTACAAGCCTGCCGAGGAGAGATTAGCGGATATGTTTATTGCTACGGGGCAGTCTTGCGATATGCGAAAGTATTGCGTTCATAAAGACCTCGCCGTTGGAAAAATTCGCCTGTCCAGAATTTCTGAGCATGTTCGTGCCATGAACGCCTAAGCCCTGAGCACAAAGCAGCGCTTGCCCGGCGTCGTGACGGCGTGTCACCTGCCGGGGTCATCGCTCGGCGCCGGCAGATAGGGAATAAACACAATAGCCCCAATTGAAGCCTCCAAACTCGCTTATGAACTCCAGGCGCAAGCGTGCAGAGATCGTGGATGTTTAGGGGATTATCTCCTGCCCGTGTCTAATGGCGCTGTTCAGCCAGCGACGGGAACCCACAGCGCGAAAAAAGGGAAAATTGAAAATTGTTTTTTTCAGTGGTTAGGGCGCTGGACTACTGATCCGGAGTTCCCGGGTTCGAACCCGACCGCGGCGGCTGCGTCTTTATGGAGGAAAAACGCTAAGGCGCCCGTGTGCTGTGCGATGTCAGTGCACGTTAAAGATCCCCAGGTGGTCGAAATTATTCCGGAGCCCTCCACTACGGCATTTCCTTCTTCCTTTCTTCTTTCACTCCCTCCTTTATGCCTTCCCTTACGGCGCGGTTCAGATGTCCAACGATATATGAGACAGATACTGCGCCATTTCCTTTCCCCCAGAACCAATTAAAAAAAATGATTTTTGGGAAAAGGAATTGGGCCCCGCCGCGGTGGCTCAGTGGTTAGGGCGCTCGACTACTGATCCGGAGTTCCGGGGTTCGAACCCGACCGCGGCGGCTGCGTTTTTATGGAGGAAAAATGCTAAGGCGCTCGTGTGCTGTGCGATGTCAGTGCATGTTAAAGATCCCGAGGTGGTCGAAATTACTCCGGAGCCCTCCACTACGGCAGCTCCTTCTTCCTCTCTTCTTTCACTCCCTCCTTTATTCCTTCCCTTACGGCGCGGTTCAGGTGTCCAACGCTATATGAGACAGATACTGCGCCATTTCCTCTACCTAAAAGAATCAATTATTATTATTATTAAGGAAATGGCGCAGTATGTCACACATCTCGGCGGACACCTGAACCGCGCCGTAAGGGAAGGGCTAAAGGAGGAAGTGAAAGAAGAAAGGAAGAAAGAGGTGCCGTAGTGGAGGGCTCCGGAATAATTTCGACCACCTGGTTGTCTGTAACGTGCACTGACGTCGCACAGCACATGGGCGCCTTAGCGTTTTGCCTCCATAAAAACGTGGCCGCCGCGGTCGGGTTCGAACCCTGGTACTCCGGATCAGTAGCCGAACGCTTAACCACCGAGCCACCGCGGCGAGTCCCGAAAAAAGGGCAGCTGGCTCGGGGAGAGCGTCGGCATCTCCGCCCTTGCCGAACGGACCGTACTTGTGGCGCGAGCACAACAGCACGGATTCATCGGTAAGTCGTCGCCTATGAACGCTTTGTCGTTGGTGACCATCAGTCTCCACCCGCAAGGCATTTCCGGTGCCGACATTTACAGCTGGAATCGCCAGATTTCTGCGTCTTTGTGTGTCACCTCGCTTAAACTACTGGAATTTTGCCTCCAGTGACGCTGGTAGCCGATACGGTCACGCTCTGCGGACAAACTCCGCTTTGTGATTCAGCCTTTAGGTGCATTAGACAGCCTTTACTTTATTTGCGAGCCCCTCTTTTGTGCACCGTCTCCTTGCCTCGCGATTATGTGGGACATTGTTCCGTATAAATTGTGAGTTTAGAGAACTAAATACAATTTAAATTCAAATGGGGGTGACCCGCTGTTCATCCGCATACGACACCTTCTGGAATGTTCGGAAGACGTAAGCGCTTCAAGCTTGAGGCCCTATACGTTGCGGCTAATATTAATAATAATTGGTTTTGGGGGAAAGCAAATAGCGCAGTATCTGTCTGATATATCGTTGGACACCTGAACTGCGCCGTAAAGGAAGAGATAAAGGAGGGAGTGAACCAAGAAAGAAAGAAAGAGGTGCCCTTAGTGGAGGGCTCCGTTGCGTCTGAATGATTGCTTTTCACTGCATGCGGATGGCTCGCTGTCAGCATACGCAGCCCGTCCTCTGCTCGGCTTCTCGAATTTCCGCCAAAACCTCGTCCAGAGTACGTGCTCACGGTTTATGCTGTCAGCCTCATTCGCCTCGA
This sequence comes from Amblyomma americanum, assembly GCF_052857255.1. NCBI lineage: Eukaryota > Metazoa > Arthropoda > Arachnida > Ixodida > Ixodidae > Amblyomma > Amblyomma americanum. Next base: position 27,470,183 of record NC_135504.1, on the reverse strand, counting down.
AAGTTCGCGCTCTAAAACGCGCTCATCTGCGCTTTTGTCATATGTGAATGCTCCCGAACTACTCGTAGTTTTCTTTACAGCTAACTAGTCCGTGAACAATGCGACGATCGGCGCCCGTTTTCGATATTAATGGTTCGAAGTACAGACTGTCAAATGTCTTAAGGTCGAAGGCTTTCTGCTTCAGCCGCGTAACAGAGCTATTACAGCGCTGTTAAAGACGGAATCACCTTGAAATGATGGCAGAAAGTTTGTTTTTGCGGCAGAAAAGTTTCCTGCTTGACTTTTCCTTTGGATGATCCACTATACACAGAGCGTTCTAGGAACAGCCATTTTGCTGCAGCTGAACACCGTGGCCTTAAGGCTTTTGACCAAGACTCTACACGACATCATTTGAGAAGTCTGTTTACGGGAAAGACGTCAAGTAAATTCCGCGTTGAGTAACGAAGAGCAAGTGCGAAATGCATGCGCCGAAAACACTTGCTCAGTCCGATCGCGTATGCCGGAAATGTTTGCCCGGAAGGAAGCCGAGAAAAATACATAAGGACTGCGTAGGAAATGAGCGGCGGTTGCTTTTTTCGTGCCCCCTTCACGCGCTTAGGTTTAAGCGCCTGCATTGTCTCTCATGCAAGCCGGCCACAGAACGTGTCCGCATCCGCCGTACACAGAGCAGCAGCATCAGCAAGAGGAGAGGCTCCGCTGCACCCGTCCCCCAATCCGCGCCTGCAAATTGCGTGGGCCCGTAATCGAATCCCGACGCACGGTACACGCGGGGAATACAGTCTTACACCAAAGAAGCGTACAGTGCAGCACCAGCTACGCTGACGGCGTCAAGTAATCAGAGCCCAGTTGTCTGGTCCTGACAAAACCCATCGAGCAGTTCCTATAGTACTAGGTCAGTTCCTGGTTGGTCAGCTGCTCATTTACGCTGGCCAATCACGACTGCGTCTTAATCACCAGCCATTCACAAACCTCTCCTGACACGAGAACAGTGCTGTCATTTCGAATTCTGATTGGGGGGCAGGAGCTCTGCAACGCTGCACAGTTTTTTATTTTTTCTGCAGTGCGCGCGTAGGGGCAAAGGGTGGAGCTCTAGGCGAGGTTGCGGAACCCCATTTCTTGCCGCGCCACGTTCTCTCTCTCTCTCTCTGCGAGGCGCTCTGCCAATCACAACGTGTGCCACTTGCAGGGTTACGTGACACAATCTCGCCCGATCACGCGCCGGCTGAGATTGCGCTCTGATTGGAACAGCCAGATTTGCACACGTCTGGTGATGCCGCACTCCTTCCTGCATTCTATTGCACGCTCTGGAGAATACTCTCCATTTTTCGTTGTTTTTTTTTTCGCTTCAATGGCCAAACTAGGCGGCGCCCTTTTAGTACAGGGTGCTCAAGGCGTTTTGCAAGTGGTAGGGTCTATCTTGTTTGTTAATAATGTAAAAAATGGCGTTAATAATGTTGACGGGGAGTGCTGTCGTGAGCAATATACAAGGGAACAAACCTCTTTTACAGTATTGTAAAGTTCTTGTTACTTTTCCGTTAAATGTCAGAACGGCTTTTCGACATTAAACGGCAGGCGAAAAACTAGATAGGTGACCAAACAATCTTTGTTTGTCAGCCATAATTATGGAGTAATCAATAAATTAATGCTAAAAAAAATTCCCTGTTATATTACTCACGACTGTAAATCTCTCAATATTCAATATTCTCAAGTTTCGGGAAAACCGTCCCCGCATACATGGCACAGGATGAATCTTGACACGTTCTTATCCGATCATTGCATACCATTACAACGCCTTAATCACTGAATGAGTCATCACTACCATCAGCCTGACTACGCCCACTGCACGACAAAAGCCTCTCCCATATCTCTCTTACTCTGTCTTGTACCGGCTGGGGCCGTCCTATCCCCGCGAACTTACCAATGTAATCCGACTACCTGACTTTCTGCCGCCCCCTGGTACGCTTGCATTCTCTTGGAGCTATTTTCCTTTACCCTTTACCTCCGTCGATTATCTTCCCTTCGCATTAGATGCACTGCCGATTCGCATGTCTTCTTGATTTCGACTACGATTTCATTGACTCGCGTTTGTTCCCTCACCCATTAATAATAATAATAATTGGTTTTGGGGGAAAAGAAATGGCGCAGTATCTGTCCCATATATCGTTGGACACCCGAACGACGCCGTAAGGGAAGGGATAAAGGAGGGAGTGAAAGAAGAAAGGGAGAAAGAGGTGCCGTAGTGGAGGGCTCCGGAATAATTTCGACCTCCTGGGGATCTTTGACGTGCGCTGACATCGCACAGCACTCGGGCGCCTTGGCGTTTTTCCTCCATAAAAACGCAGCCGCCGCGGTCGGGTTCGAACCCGGGAACTCCAGTCTTGCTTTTTTTCTCTTAATGCTACACCTACCATTTTCATCAAGGCACACAAGCAAATGAAAATTGCTGACAAAATATCTGCAAGGCGTGAGCGCTCAGAGACAATTAGTGAGGCAACGCTGTGTAAACGTGGGACGACATAATCGTGAATTCTCGGCCATTCGCTAAAATTGTCAATATAAGGTCATCGCAAAAATGAGATATTCTCAGTAAGTACAAATATATGTATGCATAAACGAGTGCGCGAACGGGTTGGAACGAACTCCTTGCGTCCCACTAAAACATTTTAGAGGATGTCAAGAAGATAGTTTGGTGGGCGGATGAGATTAAGAATTTTTCGTGCATACGGTGGGCGCAGGTGGCAAAGGACAGGGTTAATTGGAGATACAAGAGAAAGGCCTTTGCCCTGCAGTTGGCGTAGTCAGGATGATGATGACTATGAGGTATACAAGTTACAGGTAAACGCGTAAGCCAAGATTTAACTTGGTAAACGTGGCCTCGATCTATCGTTAACCATTCCGGGCAACGTAAAGGCGATTTAACAAACAAATAAGGAGGCATACAAGCCAGAAGACACCGCCTCTCAGCGCACACCGCGCATGCGTGTCGTATTCGCCGCATTCATATAATTATCTACTGTGCAAACAAATTAGCGCGGCAGCAAACATGCGAAACAAAGCGCGAACTAGTGCTGAGCGCTTATCGGGCGATTCGCCCCTAACCGACACTGTAGCCGTTGCGCCACCCTGTGCGAACATTTGACGACGTCGTAGACCCCACTCCGGTAGCAGAAAATTTGTTTCCCTCCTTACGTTTTTCTCCGCAAGGTGTCAGAAAGAGTTTCCGCGCAGATTGCAATGCGAAAGAAGCGGCAGCAGTCAATCGCAGCGCAAATGGCGCCATCGCGATGCTCGTTCGCTACGCCGATCCTGGCAGCTCCCGGTAATCAGAGCCTCCCCCCACCGATTCCGCGGGCGAAGCGTTTCGTGCAGCCTCGTATAGCACCGTCAACAGCAGCCACAGAGCGGTGAAGGGTGCCCCGCTAACGAGCTGACTAATGGCGGCCATAGCAAAGAGCTGGACGGCTGTATAGTAGTCATTCTTGCGCGCCGTCGTTTGGTCTCCTGCAGCTGTGTCCAATGATGTGGCCCTAGGGACAGGTGCTCTCGGCTTGCGCTTGGCAACCTATGCTTGCTTGGCAGTGACGACCACCGCAAGGGAGCCATCACTCTTGCCAGGGCTGTTGGCGTGCATACCGTGTTTCACTAACTACCGGCAGCTCGCGGGTAATGGTAGCTGGCGTCGAGCAAATCAAGGGCCCGCTTCCATCGGAAACTGTTCACTTGTTCCAATGGCCTGTTTGTTCGGTGCCTTGGATAATCTAAACAACCCTTGTCTCGAGCAACAGTGGCCCCCTCGAGCGAACAACCTCGAAGTGGAGAAGACTTTGCCAGAAAATGAAAAGAACTTATAAATCAAGTGCGAAGTGAAACGAAAAATAATTCAAAGAAGTGAAACAAAATCGCAAAAAAAAACGAAAAACGTGCAAAGAGAGCAAAAAAAAATCCGAATGAAATGGGTCATCATAATCATCAAGAATTCATCAAGGTTATTTACTTCGCTACTTTATTTATCCGCGTGGCAGAAGTGCGGGACAGAGAACTTGAACTCTCATGGCAACAGGTTGATGTGATTTATTTCTTTGCTATCTTAAGCCTGTTTCTATTTTTCAGCATATATTTATGCTTTACGCTGCCGCTGTAGTTTCGGAGAAAAAACTGTCAGTTCTTTATACCTTGGCGTGTGAATAAAGGTGTATCTATGCATTTTACTGACAGACCATAAGCAAAGTATCGTACTATGCAAAAAGCGCAACAGCAATAATAAGTTGCAATGACACCGGAAGCTGCAACGTGCACTGCAAGACAAAAGTCTCTCGGTTGGACCATTTCTGATCTCAGAATAGCGCTGCGCGCTGAGATACAGACTGTAGGGCAAAGATCCGGATTATATTTTATCCGCTGTGCTTCTTAACAACCGCCAATGTATTCACCGTTGCACTGTTGTATTCCTTTAGATACTTGTCCTTAAATTCACACGTGGACATGGAGGCTAACAAAACCGCCAAAGTAGTGGGAGTAGTAACCAAACTACACTCCTCCTTACCGACCGGTATAAAATTAGTTATGCATAACCCTTTCGCTATTTCACACTTCAACTATTGTCATCTCACCAGGAGTCACACTACTGCCTCTGACACAAATAACTTACTTTTTACCGCAAAATTTCGGTGCTCGTTATTTCCGACTGATGGTATGGCGTTCTCACATAGCATCTTTTTGATAATCTGAATATCCGCCCAGTTGTGATTTTATATGATGGCACATTACTCAAAAGTTACCTTAAAACCAAAAGACTTAGGAGATAACTTCATTGCAATATTATCTAGCCTGACTAGAAATACTAGTATTTGTGAAACATGTCCTCAAAAAATATGGCAGATTCCATCCATGCGCACAAACTACGGCGCTCAATCATTGCACTTCACGTAACTATCATTACTAAATGTCCGTGGCCTGTGGAGAAAAAAAGCGAGAAAAGTGAAAAAAAACTTCTTCAATAAGTTTTGCAACTTTCCCCAAGCATACCATTTTTGCGTTCTTATTGTGATCCTTGATATATTGTATTCACCCACGGTTCTCTGCTGGGGTCCCAATTTCTTTTTAAGTCATGTTGTCTTTATTTTCTTGTATTGTTATCAAAAGCATAAATACCGATATCATTGCGCATTGTCTGCCTACTGCTATTATCAAAAGAGCAGGTGATTCGGTTTTATCCCACATATAACATTTTCTTTATGTTCTGTACTGAATCTCCAAAATCCAAAGTTGTTACCGCCAAAGCGAATTATACATGTTTATTTATGTATATTTACACACATGATTTGTTAAAGGGGCGCAGACCCCATCCAGCTCTGTCTTGTTCAGTTTCTTGTCTGTGCTCCTAACTTCTGTAATGATGTTGAATTAAATGAAATGAAATAAAATAAAACAAAACACGCCAAGCAATGAAATCAGGCAGGCAGAGCTGGGATTTTCGCACGTTTCCTACCCCAAACATGCTGGTGTATTTCCTCTCTTGTAAAATCATTAGAGACGCGCAATGCGCTCGCGTTCATTTCTCTCTTTTGTTTTATGAGTATATCGACTGCCGAGCCGAGTGGCCGAACCGAAAGCTTTATCAGCGCGGAAAAGCTCGCGCATGCCACATCCCGACAACAATGGCGTGCCAGGTTACAACAATAACCGGGCTCTCTCTCTCTCTCTCTCCCTCTCGGAAAACAATCCATTGTTTCGGAAGCCGTAATTGCACAGTCAAATAACCCGGAGCTGACAGCGCCCCCCCCCCCCCTCCGCTGTACGAACTTACACTCACGGTTCGTGCCCAGGATGCTTCAGACTCGCGCAATTGGCCAGTACTGCTGTGCCAGTCAATAACAACTATTACGTACGTTGAGAACTTGGCCTCCTATTGGTTGTTGCGAGTTCAGACTTTTGCAATGCTGCATACATTTAGGAGACAGCGTAGAGCCTCAACGAGAATGAACAAAGCCACCAGCTGCGACTCGACCAAAATATGAGCAATAATTCGTTATAGCGGCGACAGCGCCCGAAGGCAGTCCCAACAGCATCTGTGTATTGATCACCAGGGTAATAACGGGAGGATGAACGTAATGATCCGAAATGAACGTGCCGAAGAACCTAACGCCCTCTTCCTCAAACCCACAACTGTCCCCGAATTCGAGGACGAGGCCAGGCGGCTGCTGAGCTTCACAAGTGCCAGTTAATGCGCCAACATTGTCGGTATTTTGACAAGCCGACTGTTGCTGATGTTATTATCAATTTTGCTGTTGTTGTTGCTGCAGGTGCTGGTGATTTCGCTGTTGGTTTTGCTGGTGTTGCTGCTGCTGCTTTCGTTGCTTTTCTTACTGTGTTTGTTGTTTTAATGGCAATGTATCGTTTGTATTTTTTTATTTACAGCCGTGCAAGTTCGTTCAGCGTGTCCGGATTAATCCTTTCTTACAGTTTTCTCTCTATCCATTAGCATTCTTGCAATGCCTCGTGGTTGCAGTTTTAGAGATCTGCTGGAACTCATAGTGAAGAAGGAGCAGCATGTAAACCCTCTTGTCAGAAGGTGCAACGTACGCCGCGCGGCATCCCATCCGCTATGTTAAGCCCATTTCAACTTTGTAGCCCCATGTGAATCTCCTCAAATAGCATGCAGACACATGGGCAAGGCGTTGATAAGGCACTGACTGGTAAATTGAAAAGACCGGAGGAAATAAATTACGAGGTGCACTTGTGTCTCCCTACAGGCGGGAATTCAAAAGCTGCGTGCGGTCCGCCACCTGCACCGTCTGCTGGAGCAACACTGTACATTGCGATGGCGGTTTTCAGTGGGTGGCGCATGATGGCGCTACGACTGCACGCCAAGCACGGATGAAATTTGGTACTCGCTCGGTTGCGACACCTGCAATTAATACGCTCATAATAGTTCATGTATGCCTACATATTGAGTAAAGCTGAGATATGGGTGAGTTAGCAAGCATTTATATTTCTCTCTTAATTTTTGGCTCTCTGTCTGCGTAGTTTGCGATAAAGGACACGCCGCGTCGCCGTTCCTTCCGCGCGAAGCTTACGGGACCACGTGTATGGAGAGAGATCACACGTGAAACTTTGTTTCGCCGCTTGTACGGCATCACCTTCTAAATCATCTCGATCACAACAGACTGTTATGCTTTGTCCATGAGCAGCGCTACTCTGCCGCCTTTTGTTGCGGTTGAATGGACTAGATTCGAGAAAAGAGCTTCTCCGTAGATATATGATACATTGCTTAGGTGCGGCTCAAAGCTTGGATTTAAATGAATAAAGGAGCCTGCGAAGAATGCCGCACAGAAATCATCATTAGCCACTTTTCCCAGTGTTGTAACTGCGAAGAATAACAGACCTTAATATATTAAGTATGAGCCTCTCATGAATTATCCTGCATTTCAGTATGTGAATTCTTTACTCCTCTTTATAGTTTTTCCAGATACGATATGAACACGTAATTAAACACACTCCGGTTCCAGAATCACATGACCCAGACCCGCACTTCGTACCAAAATTCCTGATTGCAGGACTTGAGACGCAACTTTGATTTTATTGCCTCATAATTAATGCAACTCGTATACAAGGTAACACACACCACGACGAGAAATAGTAAATATTGGGGGGGGGGGGGGGGAGAAGCGGTGATTGCTTGTCTAAATAAAAAACACGAGTAAAATTGGTGGGTATTGAGTGGCTTAAACAGCGATTTTCGCTCAAAAGCATCACAGAATGCGACCTAGAAGGCAACATCACCACCAGAGAAAAGTGAGAAATGGTTTACGTGGTGTAAATACTTAAAAAAGAGAAACGAATAAAGGTATACGGGTAAAAATAGGATTGGAAAGACTAACTTACGCGTTCTAAAGTAGTGTTCTAATCCATTAGTAATGATCATCGGGGGTGTTAATTGCGCACTTAGCCGTTCTTAAAAATATTCTATATTCCGTTGGGTGGCACAGCTGACTTCCTGCACTGTACTGTTAATGATTCGGAAAAACGCACCGCAAACAGATGATGACGATGATGATGATGTCCTCAAGCTTAATGGCAAAGAGATGCTCGCCGGTAAGTCGCAGCGCGCCTCTTTCTAGTCCTTATCTCAGGAAGTGCCCGGAATGAGATCTGACGAGCTCACCTGCGGAGTCTGCACGCGGTCCCTGGGAGGTAAACACCTTTTACGGAGAGACAATTCAATACAGCTGGGCGCGGAATGAGATCTGAAGGACTTGCAATCTCATTCCGAGACTTACACTTTTCTGCTTCGTTTAATACTATTTTGTGTCTGCCCCGTTCCACCACTGAAGCAAAGTTCTGTGGATCCACGTGTGGAGCTACACAAAACAGAGACAGCTCGCAAGAATTTATCATCCCGCCTCGAACGTGAAAATTTTCTTGCGCTCTCGAGGTTACAATCATACACAAAAATACAAATATAGAATTGAACTTAACCAACGCCCAGAGATGGCTTCTGAACAATGTTCTTCGCGAAACTCGAAAACAGACGACGAAAGAGAAGCAGACGACAATAGAAGGTCAGACGTATAAAAATGAAAAGCGGATTTGCTTCTGAGGGATTCGTTTTGCGGGCGAAATTCCTTGTGCTCGGGACAGCATGTCTGAAATTTCCTTCTGAGATGGAAAGGCGGCTTGTAAGATTCGTGCTATGCGCGCGTGTGACAGTCACGCAAGACGCACTCAAAGATTAAAAAAAACGCATTTCTCTTTCCTGTCGTGTAAGCAACGAAGAGCTCTTGTCGCATACGGACAGCACAATCGAAGACGCCGCATTAAAATTTCCCGTGCAGGTTAAGGTATTCGTTTCCACTCATCTCTTCACCAAGCTCCGCAAAATACCTGATGATGCGGGCCAGAGGGCTGTGGAAGTTTGAATTGCATGCCAGTTATTTTGAAAAATGAGAGCAGAAAAGATCGCTCATTGCTTACTTCCCGCGAGATTGAAAATAAAGCCCTTGCTACTGCGGGAAACTGCCGAGAATGAAAATTTCAGCGTTTATCCAGTGCTTTTTTTTTTTAAAACTTCCCGGGTTTTTTGCTGTGAGGCAAATTGAAGAGAGCAGGCTCAGAGCCTGCGCACCGGCGTCTGCTTCCATTTCGATCCTTCTGCTCTGGGAAATGCATGGAAAGCCGGAAATTGCATGCAACGCGGAGGGTGAAGATTTGCGCGATCTTAATCCCTTTAGTTCCTAAAAAGGTTATCACTGGTTCTGCCTAATACCTTTCGCACGTGAGAACATTAAAAGAACCGCTCGAAGTTAAAACTTCGGAAAGGAGAATATATTTCTGTGTTTAGTTTGCAAACAGCTCAAAATAATAGCATTGTTAGATGGGGGATCTGTTGAAGGTGAATTTCGTGAAATTTTACCCTTCGCAAACGAGAGTAAAACGAGAGTTCTAATTAAAAATTTGACTTTCAAAATTGCTGCAGGCATCTCCTTGATATACACTCAATTTTTTTTGCAGTGCTATATGAAATTGTTTGTAGCCTGTTGTGCAGGTTTATCTCGAGCTACGGCATATTAGGCTGTTCTTTTACTTCACTGCATTCCGAGAATTGCAATGCATCTTGGGGTTGCTGTTTGTGGTGGCGGTATCGCAGCGCGAAATTCTTGTTCCTGAAAGCTCTCGCTTCTCTTTGTTCGCTGCAGTCTACTAGCACGCAGGAAGTAATGTTGTCCTTCCGTCGATAGAGCAATAAATTGATGTGCCAATGTTCAAGCCTCCCATAAAGTATTTCTGTTTATTCCAGCTGTAAAAGTATGCAAGAGGCCTTTCGATTAAGACCATATTAACTTCACAGTGAGAATAAAGAAAAAAGTATTTTTGGCAACGCATTCTTTTTTCATTTTTGATCTTTCAGCCAATATTACCGAAAGAGCCCCATTTGTTTACAAATGTATGTTCTTCGCTAAAAAAAGTGACGCCAATGCTCTGCACCAAAATATTTCGATAGCTTGGGGCTTCAAAAATACGTCCACATTTTTCCTTTTATTCAATTTTTCAAGGTTTTCTTGACCGGGGGTGTAATGCGAGCCGTACGTTATGCCAACTTTATTCTTCCTACTTTTCTGATCAGTGTTTGCTTCCTCAGATGTCTGAAATTGATCCGCACACCAGGCAGGGGAAAAGCACACACCGGGCGGGACAGATGTACGACATGCTCTCCGATGCCTTATTCTCTTCCCTGGCGTGACCTAAATAAACTTACAGAGTTTTCCGTCTGTAACTCACGCTTATGCTTCTGTCTTCTCCCGAATTTCTGTTCATATGTCTGACGTTTTCCTTACGTCAGCCATCGACTGGGTCAGCGAGGACGACAGTATGCGTTCCCTCAGGTGTCCGTGCGTAGTGCGACTTGTGACTACGTACCATACTCTGCAGCACTGACAGCTGCGCATACGTTTATTGGCATTAGCCACTTGTCGTTGTTTGCACAGAGTATGATCGGATCAAAAAGAAAAGCGGTTTCACTAACGTCTTTTTCCAAACAATCCATGCATTATGCCCGAGTGTGACATGAGATGGTGCACGGTATTTCCAGTTGTTCAACGAGAACAATATCCTCGCTGGAAATTTACAGCTGTGAGCGTGATTCATCCTTTATCATGGTTTTAGTGGTTTAACACGATGCCACAACTGCGTCCTTTCAAGCGGCTTCTCAAAATTCGATAGAACGAAAAAATACTCACACAGCCTTGTCACAGCATATCTAGACGCATTGAAGCCACTGGCGCTGGTTTTCAAATCTAAAACTATTGGGCAGCAAATTAGGCTCGAATGAGGAGGAGGAGGAAACTTTTATTTCTATTTACAGTGAGAGGTCGATGGGGCGAGCCGGAAGGGCCCGTCCCTTACAAACACTAGGAGGGAGCCCTAGTCCGGGATCCCTGTAGCTTCCGCAGCGGCTCGGGCTCTAGCTACCAATGCCTGTTGGGCATGGAGTTCGGAGCAGCCGCGCAGGGCAGCTTCCCAGGCCTCCCGAGTGGGGTGGAGGTGGGGTGGGTAGGCAGGATTGGAAGGGCATGCCCACACCATGTGGTAGGTGTCCGAAAACTCCTCCTCACAGTGTGGGCACGCGCCCGAGAAAGAAGAATTGAAGTGCTTAAGTACTGCCGGGCACAGTACAGTATTGGTATAGAGGCGGAGAAGCCAGCGCTCCTCCACCCTGGTGAGGCCTTTACAGGGAGGGGGATAGAGACCATGAAAATTTTGATAAAGAGAGGTGATCTCTTTAAAGGTGATGGCCGGATTGAAATTGAATTCCGGATCAGGCTGCGGATGAGGCGACGCCCGGTGAGTAAGCGCGCGGGCGGCAGCGTCGGCTGCCTCGTTCCCCTCAAGACCCGCATGAGCCGGAGCCCACACGATGGTACGATGGGTCGGAAACCCTGTGTAATCGCATGCGTGGAGAATTTTGAAAGCACGGTCTGGAATGTACCCTTGCTCAATATTGCGGCAGGCGCCCCTGGAGTCCGTAATAATGACTCGGGACTCTGGATCTGCGGCAGCCAGTGCAATGGCGATCTCTTCCGCAAATGTAATGTTTGGGGCACGGAAAGTAAGGCCCTGAACTGTAGTGTTTTGGTGGATGACGGCCGCCGTGTACCAACCCCCATGGTGCGGGCCGGCCGCATCCACATAGAAGACACCTGGCTTGTGGCCATATTGTTGAGAAATAGCCTCCGCCCGCGCGAGACGGCGACCATCATGGGTGTCTGCAGTCATGTTCTTCGGAAGGGGTCGCACCTGGAGTGCAAAGCGCCAGGCTTCAGGGATGCGGACCCGTTCTTCTGTATGTGTTGCGTAGGAGAGCGTTAGTGTGTATAGGATTGATCCAGTTTCGATCTCTTTATGTCAGAGCATATCTCTTTTACGAAATTATTATGAAAATATCAAAGCAAAAACATTTAATTCGACGCTTAACGCTGTGAACAATGTATGTGTAGTCAGAAAAGGCAATACGAAAAACCATAAATTCCAGCTCATTAGAGTCTTCTTACAGTGAAGCCAATCCGGCTGAGAGGTGCTCAGTAGCATCTAGCCCATGCGCGAAAGCTTTTCGCCGTTGGCAGTCCAGCATTGTCGGTAGGCAGGGTGCCGTAACAACATTCTCAACTTTTTAAACGTTTCCAATGCACTTTGATTATTTTCCGACACTTTTCCCCATCATTATTCGAAACCAACCCTGCATTTCTTCGTGACGAAGTATTTCATAAAGGTAATAGCGTCTCAAAAGGACTACTATATAATACAAATGTTAGAAGCATACTTGAATACGCTTGCTCTGTCTGGACCCGAAATCCTTGCTTGACATTTCAAAAGCTGGAAAGAGTTCAGAATTTGGCCGTTCGTTTTATTTTATAACTATGGACGATATTTCAGTGTAACGAGCGCTAAAAAGCTTTGGGTGGGACACACTTCAACAACGTAGGAAAGCTCTACGTTTAACATTGTTTCATAATATACTCCATTCAAGAACTGGAATAGACAGAAAAAATATATAGTCAACCCTGATTATGTGTCTTCACTGATAGATCATTCACTTAAAGTTAAAGAATACAGATGCGGGACTGACCTTTTTAAAATGTCATTTTTCCATAAAACAATTTCGGAATGGAACAAGCTGCCCGAGGAAGTAGTGTCCATACTATCAAATGATTCATTTTCTTCCATGCTGTGACAGTTTCTTTATTTTTTATGTACAATAATTCCGTGTTTTCTATCTGAATGTTATGTTTTTTGTAAACATCTGCACGCGGTGGTATTTGGGTAGTTTTCTTTTAACCCCCCCCCCCCGTAATAACAGACAATGGCGCTGTGGGTATGGTGATAAATAAATAAATAAAATCAGAGCAGGAACCAAACCCAACTGAAGATTCTGCTGACCAGCGCGGAGCTGGCTAGCCAGATTATTGTCATGGCATTTTCTATCCGCCTACAGCTATATACGATGCAGACAGCTTATCCTTTGATAATTTCTTAATACACTATGTCTGACAAAGAAGAATATAACAAAAAGTGATGCGCGTTGCTGTCACGGACTTGAGTGAAACACGGCGAAGGCGAGATGCTTGAATTTCTGGTCGAATAAGCAGGATTTTTTTTTACTTGGCTGTTTCGTAAAGACTAGTCAAGGGGACCCATCTTGTCCAGAAGTGAGGTGTAGGCATTTTGTAGCCGCAGAAAAAATGTAAACTTTATACCAGTTAGTGCGGCTTGCGCAGAAATGCGGCTTACACGACGAAGAATGCAGTGATTTCAGAACTCGACTATTTGAAGCAACACAAGAGGGTGGAATGAAAAATAAAAGCAGAGGGTCATGAAACTTTGTACCTTTGTTATGTCTTCAAATTCATAAAAAAAGAAAGTGCTAAAACTTTCCAAATAGTTCATCGCACGTTCAGGAACTTGGAATATAGAGGTTGCATCGATTTCTTCGCGGATCGACATGAGTTCGTTATGCTTCTTGCATGGGTATGAATGAAAAGAACCAACAGTCAACATACTGGGAAGAGCGCAGTCGAAATGTGCCGCTTGATGGCAAAGAGTGGAAGTTGCGTTTAATGAAAAGTTCAGATGATTCGCTAGAAGCTAAGCAGACATACCATCGAAGTCAAAGGAAACGCGAACGCTAAAACACCATTTTGCCTCCCGAAGAAGATATCTATGAGGGGTACATTAACATCAGAAGGGTACACGCTTGGTGTTGTTGGTTTATTTCAGGGTAAAAAACGTCGCGCAAAAATCTATCTTGGAAGTTAGCACTGTGTGTGTTGGTCTTTCTGAGTCCTCGTCTTTTTTGTACTACGTTTTTGCCCTTACATTAACATTTATATGGAGCAATCTTCACAACTTTGAAATTCTAGTTAACAGCGATGGTATTCAGTCCATCTCTCAATTAAAATGTTCTAGTCGGGCTTTTCAAGTTTCAGCTGTCTCGTGTTGCATTTGAAACGCCGTGACCTACCACAACCGGTTACGTTCCAACTGCAACCACTGATACCGCCTCGTGACTGCTGAGTAATTTAGTGAACACCCGCCGTGGTGACTCAGTGGTTAGGGCGCTCGACTACCGATCCGGAGTACCCGGGTTAGAACCCGGCCACGTTTCGACGGAAGCGAAACGGAAAGGTGCCCGTGTGCTGTGCGATGTCAGTGCACGTTAAAGATCCCCAGGTGGTGGAAATTATTCCGGAGTCTTCTACTACGGCACCTCTTTCTTCCTGTCTTCTTTCACTCCCTCCTTTATTCCTTCTTTTATGGCGCGGTTCAGGTGTCTGCCGAGATGTTAGATACTGCGCCATTTCCTTTCCCAAAAAAAAACAATGTTCAACGAATTAATCAATCACTTAACAAAATAAACAAATTATAACTATTCTATTTGTCATTTAGTCAGTAAATTTATCGGTCATTTAATCATTCAGTGAGCCAATTAATCAACGTTTGGACTTTATCACATGCTTGGTATCGCGAAGCTGCTACAGGCAGCTGTTGAGAAGCTTCACAACGCCGCCAACCTAATTATGACTAATACAAAAAATATGGATATATGCCGTCTTCAAAGAAGAGATAAACTTAAAATTCGAACTATTCTCTGTTGAATGACGTTTGACATCGGTTATATTCACATCACTTAAAACGGATTGGTATGCTGTGGATCACCGCACATTGGTCATTTAAAATACTTAGAGTTCAATAGTACTCAACGTATCGCTAATACTTGATAATTATTAGTATTAAGCGTCTGACTAATGAACCCGGTTGGTTAATGAAACAGGCACACATGTAATCACCATAAAAGGGTAGTTTTTCCCACTGTTAGCGCCACGATGGCACACTGTGAAAGTTTTAGGTTTAAGGATTGGAAAAGCCTGAAAAAGTACACTGGCGCAATAAAATGGACTGCGAGTAGTTGCTCTCATATAGCAATATTACTATCTGTATTCAACTTCCATTTTTCCCGTATAACAATTCACCTACAACTCCACCCGATTAATCCCTTTGTTTCCAAATTAGTAAAGGGAAGAACAAAAGACGATGGGCTGAGGTTATCAGGCATGGGCGTAACGCATTCGAGACTGTACGCTATTTTTTGAACAAAACTAACTACGAAATATTCGGACTCCATTAGACCCCCTCGCTGAAAGCGTGTCTGTGCTAACGTTTACATTGTAGACTCCCTGTCCATTCCAGGCACATGATCATTCGTTTCGTGCCATTGCACGTACGCGTAATTAATAACGAGTAGCTGGGATAATAATTTAAGGCCCTTAATCGTCCAGACACAGTTACAGAAACCGTTCAGAATGGCTAGGCCGTAAATTCAAGTCTGAAAGCATTGAGAAAAAAAAAGGCAAGCGGAAAAGGGGGAGGAATGGTTTACGCGGGGCAGCCAGAAAAAGCACCGGGGGGATAAAATGAAAATTAATGAAGGCCGAACCCGAGCGAAGCAGCTGGCCTTTCCTCTTTCAGTGGCTGCACGAAACGCAATTTGCTGCTTCACTTTAAAAAGGGTGAGAATGAATGTGCAGTGCCGTCTGCAAAAGCCGGAGAAGACTGATGCCTTGAAAAATCACCTCTGCGAAGCCTTACACATTATGACTGGAGCAATACATGATTGTGATTTGTTTTATCGTCTTTAAGACTCACTTTTTTAGAATGGTCTATAAATACCTTCCCGTACGGCGTGGTTCAGGTGTCCAACGATATATGAGACAGATACTGCGCCATTTCCTTTCCCCCAAAACCAATTATTATTATTATTATAAATTGCCGCAGATTTTCTTGCTCTTTGAGAGAAAAAACACTCTTCTTGCGAACATGAATAAAAAAATAATATATAAAAGCTGTCTTGAAGGTTTACGCCCTAAAAATGGGTACCTCGTATCAAATATCAAATGCCAAATTTATAGCAATAAGAAATACACTCCGTTCGCACCATCATTCAGTTTTCTCTTTTATTTGACAGATGCTTTAGCTTACAACGAAGAAAGCTTCCTAATATAGGACTGGAGACATGAAAGAATTGGATTCCAGGGAGTGCGTTATAGAAACTAATTAGCCACACTTATATTAAATTTACTGAAACATTTTTGCAACAACTTTCAGTTATAGACTACGGCTGGTTTGCAGCTGGTTATTGCCCGAGGCAAGTCAGTTTATTTCAAATTCTCAAAGAAGCGTCCGTGTCGAACGCCTATATTGTACAAGGTGTTCAAACCTGGAATTTTGGGATTTTTTTAAACGACACGCGAAAAGCGTGTCCTTACGCGAATTACGCCACCAGGAGAGCGCAGAGTAAGATGATAATTGGTGTCAACCTCTTATTAACTAATATAAATAATTAAATTTTTTTCCACAGATAGCGCGCTCGTTTAAACTTAGAGGCAGCCCATATTCCTATATAACTTCATCTTGCAGAATTCTCGTAACTCATGCACGTTCCTCGGTCGCCCCCATCTGCCCAAAGTCGAAGGGAAACCTGCGGTCCCTTACAAAATTTTTTAGACAGTCTATAGACTGCCAAGACTTCTCTCTTTAAACTCTATAGACTCTCTATAGGCAAATCCTGGAGAAGTCTATAGACGTACAATACAAATGCTGTAGAAAGTCTAGAGACAATATATAGAATTATGGCCACACACTTTCAGTAGACTTGCCGATAAACAGTCTATAGACTGTGAATAGGCAATGCGTCCAACATAACCTGAGTGGCTTTGGAACGTTAAACCCCCATAAAGTAAAGTACAAATAAACAAAAAGAAATATCTGTAGTCTATAAGAAGTCTATAGACTGTTTTTTAGACCATTTTTATAAGGGATGGCAGCTTCGACCGCGCGCGCTACTCGACGGTTTTAGTTCGAGGCCCTGGGAGAGTCAGCATTTGTGGCACCCCAGCAACGACTACATACTCCTTTCCGAAGCGCATAATACAGAAGACTGTGGCCATTCATAAATATTTAATTATAGGTGGTCCTCAAACTGTAATAGCTAAACGCTTAAATTTTAAAATTAGTTAACCACTTCGCTGTTTGCTATTGCTAACACTAAAATTCATATTGTGAAATAGTAGTCAAACTATTGCTGAAGGGCATGGTGTATATTGCAGGGTATTACATCATGTTATTAAGGTGTCTGTACAAAGTTTTCTCCTGCCGATTAGGAGTACACCTTGTTGATAGGGACATCCCTTCATTACATTTCCGCGTTCTAATTGTATGCACGGTAACTGCCCAGGGTTTCACTCATTAATTAGGAAACGTGAACACACGGGCTTGACGTCCCGTCTGTTCTCCGTCAGGTATAGTTACACGCAGTGACCGAACGCTCCGCGAGTTCTACCTTGAACGATTAATAACTGGACGCCCCACTCCAGTTGTAACCAACACAGTGCTGTGCGCGTGTGTGATTTAATACTTTTTAAATGAACTAATCACGCGCATAACCTGGACACATTTCTTATTGTGTAAATAGTTTGTACATATTACTTCTCCCCCTATCCTCTACTCCTGTCCCCTCACCTCTTTCATTTCATTTCTCCATTCTGCCTGCTGTCCTTTATTTCCGCTGCCCCAGCTCAGGTGCTTCAGTATCGATGGCAGATGCCGGGGCTAGCAAAAATCTTTTCCTTCCTTTTTACTATTATTATTATTATTATTATTTTAATAAACCCACTACCACCACCAATTAGGAAAGGGCTGAAGCGGGAATATAACTTTCACAAGCAAGAGCTGAAGGCCTTTTAGCCTGTGAATAAAATGTTTTTCTTCAGTTCAGGAAATAAATGGACCACAAGGGGAGGAAGAGCAAAGTCGTGCACATATTAGCGTCAATGGACGTACGGAGGTGTGAAGCATAATTTATGACCGCCGAACTCTAGCGGCTGAAATTTAACTCCTCAGACGCACGACCGAAATACCTCTCTCGCAGCCAGCCTTCCGAAATACGTGCGTGAAGTTTTTCTTTCATGTGCGGCTCTTCCCTTCTTTAGTTTCTCATCGGGTACAGGAGGAGGATCTGAATGGTGTAACAAGAGAAGAAAGAGAGAATATGCCTCTCTTTCTCTTTTATTTGCGAAGGCAAAAGTGGAATAAAAAACAATGAAAGGGCGGAGTGGAGGGGGGGGGGGGGGGGGGTTAGAAGGTGCGATGCAAGCTAGCCACTACCTTGGAGGAGGCCTCACAAGCATTCCCTTACAGAGGCAGGCCGGGCCTATTTGTATGCGAGATGGGCTTCGCAAGTTTTGTGCCGATTCCTTTATACTTCTCACCGCTCAAGTAGCTGGCAAGGCTCTTTGTCAGGTCACAGCGTAGGTACAATAGGCGCGAAGATTGTGTATCAAGAGTTTTTTTTTCTCGTTTTCTCATTTATTTATTGCGCGTCGACTTGCGAGAAACATGAACACGCACTAGCCGACGTCAGACAAGACTCGCAGGGAAATAAAGAAGAATGCAACTGACGATGCTTTCGGATGAGCTTTCGGCTGAGTAGCGAATACGTTCGCGCCGTCTTTGGTTGGCTCGCGTATATCTTCAGCTGTTACGAAAGCTGGTCAAACAAACATATTCGACGCCAATGACTCGTGAGCTCTATCCTGGACATGGGTTTGTTATCTCAGCTGCAACCCGCCGCGGTGGCTCAGTGGTTAGGGCGCTCGACTACTGATCCGGAGTTCCCGGGTTTGAACCCGACCGCGGCGGCTGCGTTTTTATGGAGGAAAAACGCTAAGGCGCCCGTGTGCTGTGCGATGTCAGCGCACGTTAAAGATCCCCAGGTGGTCGAAATTATTCCGGAGCCCTCCACTACGGCACCTCTTTCTTCCTTTATTCTTTCACTCCCTCCTTTATCCCTTCCCTTACGGCGCGGTTCAGGTGTCCAACGATATATGAGACAGATACTGCGCCATTTCCTTTCCCCCAAAAAAACCAATTATATCTCAGCTACTATCTACCATTCCGAAATTGAACTCGAATAAACTCATACATTTCAGAATTTCTTCATTTGGCTGTTCATGGTAATCGAAGGCAAGGCAGTTTCTTAAAAGCTGTGCTGTAAAGCTCCTTATCTGCGCTTCATTTCGTAAACGTATTATGTAAACGTCCGTGCCTCATATGAAACGTTTAGTGTTCGTTATGGCGTAATGATGTTTGCCTTTCTATTCTATTCTATTCTATTCTTATTTCCCGCCCCTGCCTGCGGCTGGTCCTGGCAACAATGGGGCTGTGCACGGCATTGTCTGAACTAGAGTTAATGAGTGAAAAGGAACTACAAAGTCTTTACAGCTTTCTACTCTGGCCTTGCATCGTTGGCATTTACATTTGCATAATAGCACTCTGACATCGCCCTCTAATTCTTCCCCAATCTGTGCATTATCAGTGCCAACGTCACTCGTATGTATAAAAGACTGAATAACATACTTTATAATAAAGGTTTTCGTATATTTGATTCCTTCCATCGATCTCTTTAGGGTAGGTCCACACCAGCTCACTCGTGACACAAGGAATCCTATATTTTTTTCAAGAGACAGAAATCACGCGTTGCTTGATTCAAAAATTTCGAAACTCAAAATAAAAATTCAAAATTTTGGCAAGTTCTGAATTGAGCGAAACGACAGCGCCGAGCGTGTGACGTCATTCGGCCGCCCGCGGTCAACTGGTCTCGTACGGAACCATGGCGCCATCCATCGGCGCGGCGCTGGCTCCTTTGTAAGCAGTGAGCGCGGATTTATTCTGCACTCTATCGATCGAGCGACAGTGTGGAGGTATGGCTGAGTTTGGCGGTGAAGAGACCTTGCATCAAGGTTCAGTTTATGAAACATGCCATGCCGGTAGTACAAAGCATTTCATGCTTACGCCTACTCTCGACCAGCAGAGAGGAAGATTTTTTTTTAATGTTTAGTATTTTACGCACTGCAACGATTTTGAATGAGTAAGAGCAGGTAGATACGCTCCATAGTTAAAATTACCGTCATAACTGTGCAGTTATGCATCTGTAATAATTTCCTGATAAGAATCATACTAGAACGGTAAAGAGTAGCGCCACCTTGCCTACTTTATTTAGAGCCAAGATTATACCTTGGATGGGGGGAAGGGGGGGGGGGGGCGCTCATCTGTTCCCTAACGCTAGGCGGTGCGCATCAATTCCCTGAACATAGTAAAAGCGTGTTATGTCAACAACCAACATTACTGACGCAAGATAACTTAAAGAATTTTTTCCTATTTGTCAATTCAAGTTGCCTCCCAAGGCTATATGAATCGGAACAATGGTTGAGGTGAAGGGGTGGGGTTCCGAGGGTTGTCTTGCTGCAGGGTGCCTACGATTGATATTCGTCCAGAAATTAACTTGTTAAATGATCAGTAAATTAGAAGAACTTGCTCACACTACCTTATTCGTGCCGCGTAATGCATAAACTTTTTTTTTATTTGCAACGAGACACCAGAATTTCCGACTAGGTTGCATTGCCGTTACTGTGTATTATGCATAATGGGGGAAGCCGGCTTTGAATTACCCAGCTCTTAAAACCTCGATAAGCCTCTTTCCTTGCACCCTGTCGGCGTACACGAAATACATACATCTCCGGAGCAGCTAATCTCGGATAAACTTTGCCAACGGGATCGGGCCGAATGAGAGCAAGGAAGTGAAATCCATTATGATAATCGCATCACGCGCGGTCTCCCGGCATAAGCTCCCTGGCGGGCTCTCCGCTCTAGCACAAAGGAGAGAAGGCGAGATCGAGAAAGAGGAGAAAAGAATGACATCGTCGGAGCAGCTGTCAGAAGCTTAACGCGCCATATTCACGCCATACTTCCCCTTTTTTCCCTGATTATTGCAGGTGCCCTTTCTTCCCAACCCATATGGAAATCGGAGCAAACACCGTGAAACGCCATGCATTGCGAGTACTTCCTTCCATTCCGCGTTGACGGGATGAAACAATCGACGATTTTTTTTTATTTTCCGGTTTTCTTTGTTGCATTATTTCCAGGCACTTTTTTTTTCTGAAGGTGAGGAAGTGAGTGTTGGTTGCGTCGAGCAATCATCCTCTGTGCGCCCCCCGTAATGCATTCAAGTCCCGAGAAAGGCACATTTCCGCCAAAGCGTCTCTGACAGCCACTACGCGAGCTCGTTTCAGAGTCAGACAGCGTCCGCCATTTGCAGCGCATAAACCTTGGTGGAACAAATAGAGTATAAGAAACTAACGCTCTTGCAGAAAGGACGCTGAGCCTCCCGGTTGAAGTGTTATTTCTGCCGATGTTAGACTTCCCATATACAGCAAGGTATGCGGGTCTAAATTTTTATCTGTCTTGTGAACCGTTTTCTGCTCACTGCGATTGCACTGTAACTCCAGTACCTACGTCGAACTACGAACACTGGCAAATACCAAAGAGAGTACCTCCATATCTGTCTAGACGTGAAATCGGGTTGGCATAATTTTATAGGGACTTGCCTACATTCCCCGTTGAATAAAAACCATTCACATGACCAGCCAAACCATCCACATTTAGTGAAATACCATTCAGTTATTAATACCACGTGAAAATGTAACAGTTTAAATTAAAAAAAAAACATTATGGCGATTTCCGTAGTTGGGCCAAATGCGAATTACGTGCGCTAGATATTCGGTGTTTCACTTCGGTTCCGGTGTTCAGATCCAGTGTTCGCGGATGGCAGTTGTTCGGATAGAGATAACGGGTTAATGTCCATGTATGCAAAATTTGTCGTTCTGTACATTCATAGATCCCTGAGAGTCTTCCATCACTCCTGGGGCAGTGGTCCAGCAGTCAAGCGATGCGCCACTGCCCTTCTGTGGCAGGTGCTACCTTCGGTGGAACTTGGGTTGCATGGGTTGGGTTGCGATCCGGGTTGCTGTTCCCAAGCGCCTCCCAAAATTAATTGCGCTGCCCCCTGACACAGTGGGAAGGTGAGCAACGTGCCATAAAACTGGCCTCAAACACAGACAAACACTCATTGATTAAATGCGATGAATGACCACGGTAAGTGCTAGCGCTCTAAAAGCGATGAGCTGCTGATGACGCCCGAAGGGGGTTTACTTCAGCGCAGGGGAGAAACCAAAGCGCCGTAATTTGTAAAACTATTTTATGCAAACGTATTTTTTATTCACACCGTGAACTCGGGTGTTGTAAGCAGCACTACTCGCGCGTTTTGGTAGAGCCGCCGACGACCGTAACTGAACGCGTCTCGGTAACCTTCAGTACAAGAGCGCAGCCATAGCTGCTTTCTCAGAACAAGCTGCCATGCTAAGCACATAGTCCACAGTTCCGACCGTATGTTTCAGTTCTAGCGTTCGAACTGGCTTTATTTCGAAGGCATACAGCTTTCTGACTAAGCCATTGCGCATGCCCTTAATCGTTAAATTGTTACTATAAAGGTTAGGTGCTTGCCAATTTGTTCAGCGATGAAAATATTTTCCCGAAAGCACGAGACTACACATCCGGCAAGGCTGCCTGACTTCTGTTCTTGCAAAATCTGGCTCTCTTTTCTTGAAGCTTTCGTTGAATAAAATGAAGCATTAGCTAAGACCGACCATTTTGCTTCCTCTTACATAAGAGTTGAGGATCGGGAGGGGGGGGGGGGGGGGGAAAGGAATTTTGCAATCACACCCACCAGCATTTCCTTTCAATTCTCGTAGCAAGTGCTCCTAAAACCTACTACTAAGCAATGGAAAAATTATCCTTCACACTTCCAACACTCTTAAAAAGCTATAAAACATCCGGGACTGACTTGCTTAAAATATCTAAACATCACTTGCTACAACTTCACTGCATTTATTCTTAAAACACTGCATTTATTCTTAAAATCTGCACCTGCATTCCTATAATGCCTGTATTTAATCCTGTGTTTATTGTACTGCTTTGTACCCTCGGTACTTATTGTATTGATTTATCTGTTTTCTTTGTTTCTATTTCATTTTTTTGATCCCCTTATTTTTGGCTCCGCGAAATAGCGAAGAGACTATATGTAAATTTGTGTGTCTTTGCTTTGCTGTTGTTGCCCAGTAGAGGGAGGCTGTGGGCCTTTGTCAAGCTGCCGTTTACGAGCAGCTATTACCCACAATCTCCTCCATCATTTCGATGAAAATAAAGTAGAACCCCCTTTTTTATTTTTTTTTACGGTTGAACTTTTCTTAAAGTAGTTCAACACATCCCCGCTTCATCGGCTTCGTCGGTCTGCTTTGTCTTACACTCAATGTGGGTAACCTCCTCTTCAGAACACCAGTGGACAACAGACCGGCTTTTTCCCTTACTTCCAATGAACAGCTGCTAGGTAAAACAATTCTATTATCGCCTATAACGTGTGAATTATACTTGAACAGTGATGTGTATTACTCTAAGAGGTGATAAATTAATAACGAAAATGGAAGGGGTGGGTGCGACGGCCATGTTTTCTCCACGGTTGGGCGCAAACTTCTGAAATATAGAGACTCTGCCCCAAAGAACCATCCTAAGGCGCAAAATGTGGAACGCCCACTGACGAGATATCGGCACGTCGCGCCGCGGGAATATTTGAAAGAATGAGTGAGGAACAAAGAAAAGAGAATCTGCGAGGGTAAAAAGGCGTGGCCGTGACGACGGCGCTTCGGGAAGCGAGCGAAGCAGAAGCGATTTGCGCCGCGTGGCCGAGCAATAAAGATTGGGCAAGAATCGCCGCCCAAGGTGCATAAGACGACGCTGGGCCAGAAGGAAAGAAGGAAGGAAGAAAGAAAGAAAAAGGAGAAACGAGTGAGGTAGGGGCGCTGATGGGAGCCGGTACGGCCAAAGGGCGTGACCTCTTCTACCCTCTGTTGAATGTTGGTCACATATTTTCTATGTTTGTCATTTGTCTATTCTGTAGGCGAGATTCGCGCTTTTATGATACGGTTCCTTCTCTGTGTCACCTCAGCCGTTGCTATGCTGATATATAAGGGAAAACGCCGCCGTCAGGGTTGCGGACGGGAAAATAAAAAAATGATGAAATGGTTCAAAAAAAAAATCTCTGGGCAGGGGCAGAAAGTTTAACAATAGAGAACAAGAATATTTTTTTTTCAGGGAGCGATAGACTACTGCGCACAAGCTACAAACGAGATGCTCTCTCGCGAGTTCTTGCCTCAAAAAAAAAAAACACTTTGTTCAGAAACTGATACCACTTCAGAAGAACGGGACCTCTCCCTTTATCTTTGACGATGCTGTAGCTGAAGTTCTTAACATTTCTAGAGACAGTTCTCAAGGTCTTACTTTTACTTTGGAACTGCCTGAAGAGGACAAAATCCAGTTCCTAGACCTTCTGTTTGATTTCTCTAGAAAAGACCATGTGTGTTGGGTGTACAATCGCCGATCTAAGAAAAGCCTCATGCCGTTCAGCAGTGCCCACTCCAAACTGGTTAAACGCCAGCATCGCCATCACGTGCCTACACGCAGCTCTCTCGAAATCCTGCGATCACTGTGTGCAGGCCGGCTTCGACAAGCAGCTGCTGAGACTGGGTAGCGCTGGCTACACGTATCTGATGATAACAGCGATATGTGAATCTCTGCTACAAAGAATCAAGGTCGCTTCTAGCGGTGACACGCAAAGCAAGCAGAAAGACAAGAGGCCTACGGTGGTAATACCGTACATGCATAAGATAGCGCACAACATCAAGAAGGTAGGGGGTCGATATGGTGTAAATGTGTTGTTTTCAGCACCATGCAAGCTTGCAAAAATTTGCTCCATGATGAACAGACGACCCCGAAGATGCGCTATCAAACATCAGATACGGTTCACCGATTGCAAGTCCGAAGTCATATATCGCATACCGCTCAGCTGTGGATCTGCTTACATTGGCCAGACTGGTCGCTGTTTCAAAGAGAGAGCTAGCGAGCACAGAAGAACAATTAAAAACAATGACAGGGGCAACCTGCCGGATCACTGTAGGGAATGCAGAGATTTCGACCGGTGTTGGAAAAGGCAACGTTTATCGGCAGAGGCAGGGAGCGATTTGAAAGAGAGATTATCGAAGCCTATCATATACAGAAAGCTGGGTCCACGTGCATTAGCACTTCATGGATTAAACTCTGCCACCAGGAGCTGGGTTTCGTGTAGTTCTAGATTCTGGGTTTTTTTTTTTGTTTGTTCTTGTGGCCTTTTCTTTTCTGCCGAGGGTGTTTTGAAATGTGAATTCAAACCATGATTATGTGTTTTCCTGCTTCCGGTTCGTGGTTGATATTCTTCGCTTATAAAAGAGGGTGTTTTCCGCAATAAGCTCAGTTGGTAGTAGGCGCTCTTTGTGTCATCCCTTTTTTTTCCTCAGAAATTTGTGTGTATAAATGTCGCATAGGATTGACGCTTACCTGTATCTGTGATCAGGGCTTTTATAGGATGAAAATCATGTTTTATAATAGTCAAAAAAGAAACCCTACTGGAAATGGTCTCTCATCTGACACCATAAAATCCATGTCTGTCAATGTGGAAAATTTCAGGTGGATAAATTTCTCTACAAAGTTATTTCTACAGAAGTGATAACCTTATTTCAAACGACAAAAGTACGTACGAGTGGATAAGCTCTTCACGTGAAATAATATGTTTGTATTGCAGATTAACGTCCCAAGACAGTTAGATCTAGTAATTCATTTCCGTTCCTGTATTGCTGTTGGCAAAAATGACTTATTAAAAGCTGTCGTTGATCCACGCAGACGCTGTGCACTTACCCTATTGAGAGAATGTCGTGATGAACGCGCTGTTGGGCGAATAAGAGATTGGCGCAGATGTTGGAAGAGATAGAAAAACTTGTTAAAGAGGCATGGGCGTCATATTTTACGGGGAAAGACCAATGTGGGCAAATCAAGTGATGATTTCATACTGTTGATATTGATTTTGTATTCATGTGTATTTTAAATATATGAAGTGAGCGGCTCGGTTCTGGACAGATTGATGTGAAACACGAATCAATGTGCCGTCGAATACAGTTAGTTAAAGGTGAGAAAGCTTCTAAAAGGTAGTGTTTTGACCCTTACAACTTATATTTATACTTATTCAAGCAGCTATTCCTCTGAAGGTATGGTAAAGGAGGCGTAGAGGCAGCATATGTCACCGCGCTCTTACCATCTTCGAGCGCAGTGCGATGCTCTCCCAAACCAGTTGCCTGCAAACCTTCAGACTGTCTAGAAATACACTCCAACTCCCAAGTTCTTGCTTTACAGCCAAAGTTCTGCAAGCCGGCACAAGCCGAGGGCTTTTCGAACTGTGTAACTTATTCCTGATTACCTCGCCTATTGCGTCACATTTAGACCGCTTTCACTCGGCTGCATGGCATTCTCTAATGTAGCACAAAATATTTATACGTCGTTCTCGAGAGAAAATCCTCGCGTATCATGAAAAAAATACGATAAATTCATGTGTCTCCCGCACAGGGGCACATTTGATTATGTTTTGAAGTAAGATCATTATTCTCGTGGTTTTAAGGGCTTCGGGGCTCAAAAGCAAGGCGTGTCCAAGATGTGGTTTGAAATTTTTAAAGCGAAAAGCTTCACTATACTAGGTAAAGCAGCCTTCGGATAGGCAGCACAACGACCTTGAACGACCTTCAGCCCAACCAAGGATAGCCGTGTATAACCAATGTGGTACAGTTACGATGTCCAACCCCTAACCTTGACCCATGACCTTTAGTGATCTTTAACATTTGATCTCGGACCTTTGGCATTTGACCTCTGACCTTGGGTGACCCTTGGGTTGACCTTTGACCTTAAGAGCATCCGATCAGGTGATATGAAGCCACGTGGTGAGTAACCATATGTGCAGAAGCTTTTCGCTGAATTCGAGGGTTAGACAAGTTAAACCACTGCCTTTTTTTTTTCCTCGTTTCATATGCAGCGAAAATTTCTTCACTGTGGCGAACCCCCTGCTTTGAAGACAGAAATAGCGGCCACCGCGCTAAAGCCTTGCGTAGTCGGAATAATGTTTTGTGTCATCACTGCGCATTATTACTCTCTTCCGGCTGTGGTTTACAGACACGACCAGGGTGGGGAAGGCAGCTATGCGACGCTGCTGCTCGTCAGGTGCGCGTAAGGCGCATTCATTAAGGCTCGAAAGCTCCACAACACAAAACACAGGCACATACGACAAGTGTCTTTTGTGCCAAAACAAAAGGCCAACACAATAGACGGACAACAAAGCTAACACAATAGCTAAAACAAAACACACACACAGGAGACTATGTTGACGGGACTGGCGCCAGCCCCGTCAACCTTGTCTCCTGTGTCTGTATTTTGCGTTAGCTCAACCCTTTGTGAACTGAAAACCATGAAAAAACTAGCCTAGGACGAGGTACTTCGAAGATATAAAAATTGAATTTTCGTTATCTGCGGAAGTTGGCTATTTTGAATTTCTAAAAGGCTTTATCGTGCCCTCAGAGATATGTCCAACATTCTTGGGCACAAAAATTGAGTATTAGACTATTGTAATGTACTGTTATGTAAATATTGAAAATAGTGGCCCATTCTTGAGAAGGTCAGCAAAATCTCTCGTTTAAAGCTTTTCCATAGCTCGCATCGTGCAGTAAAGACTCCCGTAGAAAACCAATAGGGAACCTCTTTGACGATATCAAAAAAGATAAATAAAATTCTGCCAACGAAACATATGCGGACATATTGAGAGTTAAAGTGAAATCTTACAATATACGAAAAATATCGCTCATAAACTCTTTCCTGCTGAAAAATGTTTTTATCCGAAATTGCTCGCTTTGTCCCTGTGAACAGGCACCGATCGATAAAGCGCGCAAGCCCTGTGCACATATCTGAAAGCCGACGGTGCGCTCTGATACCCCCTCACTGTAGTGCCTTAAAAGGTTATCGCGGAAGCTTACGTTTTGAAAACTTTCGAAGTTTTCCAAGAGCCTTCATCCTTAAAATGATATGAAGCAAAATAAATGAAACGCAGAATTGCTTCCAAGGACGAACGTGCTGAATCAAATGCTCGTGTGTCGTGTCTTCTACTGTCTCATCAGCTACCCACAAAAGTTGTTCCCTATCGAATGGTTTAAAGTTCGGTTGCGCCCCATAATAGAGCAATGGTTCGAGCGGGTTTTCGGCGCAAATTATGACCTATAAAAAACTGGAGAAGGCACTCTTTGACCCGCCGCGGTGGCTCAGTGGTTAGGGCGCTCGACTACTGATCCGGAGTTCCCGGGTTCGAACCCGACCGCGGCGGC
Source organism: Amblyomma americanum (assembly GCF_052857255.1). NCBI lineage: Eukaryota > Metazoa > Arthropoda > Arachnida > Ixodida > Ixodidae > Amblyomma > Amblyomma americanum. The sequence continues at coordinate 27,441,960 of NC_135504.1, read as the reverse complement.
TGCGTTTTTATGGAGGAAAAACGCCAAGGCGGCCGTGTGCTGTGCGATGTCAGTGCACGTTAAAGATCCCCAGGTGGTCGAAATTATTCCGGAGCCCTCCACTACGGCACCTATTTCTTCCTTTCTTCTTTCACTCCTTCCCTTATCCCTTCCCATACGGCGCGGTTCAGGTGTCCAACGATGTATGAGACAGATACTGCGCCATTTCCTTTCCCCGAAAAATCAATCATCACTCAAGCTCCGCCTTAAGGTCATGACCCGATAGCTTAATGAAGTAAATCAGTGGTGCAGCGGTTAAGCGATGCTCCACTGCCCTGCGATGGCAGGTGCTGCCAGCGGTAGGCCTTGTGCGAACCAGGTTGCTCTTCCCGAGCGACCAATCGTAAACTGTCACCTGCCACGGTGGGCAGGTTGTGATGACACCGCAAGGTCACGTGACCTTGGTGACCCACATGTCTCCTAGGCTGTTCTCTGGGCACCTCCTGCCGTGATTTTTCGCTCACAACGCCGACGCCAACAACGCCGACACCAGATTTTCTGCATGGCGATGCCTTTAACGATATCGCGCTAAAAGGCGTACAGCCGCATCGTGACTACGCTCACAAAGCTGCCGGAACTCTAAGAGCGCCTCCCCCCCCCCCCTTCCACGTTCCTGATGGGGTCATGCGCGCAGCCACTAGGGGCGCGCACGTCACGCCGGAGCTACATGTACATAGTACCTCTAACCAATAACGTTAAACCTTGAAAACGCAGTTAGCCGATTAAGTCCGTTCAAAACATGATAAATCGAACACCCGGCACTAACCCAGTCTTTTACTACGAAGCCGCCGTTCATTTCTTTGTTTCGCCAGAGCGTTCAGCGCGCCTGCTCATAAAACATGGCCAGCCCATATCCGAAGCAAATTGCGCTTCCCTGCGAGTCAAGCTGTCAGCCATGGAAAGTGCCGAGACGACGGAGACCGCAACGATGCGCTATAAAACAAGAGAAAGCAAACAAAAGAAAAACAAAAAATACAAGGCAAAAAGAGCAGAAGCAAAGGAGGGAGATGCCAGTAGATAACTTGACGTGGCAAAGAAAACAACGTCGCACAGCATGAACGGGAAGAAAAGGCGTCGAATCTGGGCTGCTGCCGCCACCGTAGGGAAAACAAAACCATAGCGTGTGTGGCAGCCCAGCCGGAGAGTGCAGTTGGAAGAGGTGCCCCGCGGTCAACATTTGTGCCTGTGGAGGGCGAGGAGGGGGGGGGGGTGTATACGCCTGGCTGACAGGATATATTCGCTGGCACCGACGAGTGGAACAGAAGGCCGCCTTCGACGGCGCGTGCTTTTCTTGGGAGGAAAAAGCTCTCCAGCGGTCGGTCGCTGTCCATCCGGACCTTTCGTCGTCGTCGTTGTCTTTGTGCCGTGCTTCCTTTCCTTCACTTACCCACTATCTATTCCCCATCCTTCCTTCCTCCCTCTGTCGTTCTTTCAACGGCTGCCGCATGCCGGTTTCGGCCGGCCTGTCTCCATCCCATCGCAGCGAGTCATGGGGGCCTCATTGCGGCGGCAAACGAGGTGCCCTGATGGCTTCGTTTTACTTTATTTACAATGCTTCCCACAATATCCGTACATCCTAGAAGGGGGAAAGTAAGATAAATAAAACGAATTACGTGAGCAAGGAGCAGTGGAGTTAAATATTTGGTTGCGGCAGACTTGAAGCACTCAGGATCGCGAATGCAGACAAATGTGGCGGAGAGGTGGTTGCGGTCGGGACTCGTATTGGACGCAAAGACATTAAAATAAATCTCTATGCAGCCTTTCGACGTTCTGAGTATCAATTGATGTCTAGGTCGCGATGAAATGAGAGGAAGGGCCGGGAATAGTTACTCCTTAAGGAGTTTCGTTCTTATAAAAAAAATATTGCAAAAGGAAATGCGCGGGCGAGATAAGTCTTGCTAAATGGAAGGACCTGGGTGGTGTAATATATTTTCCATGTCAGAAGCATTACAGAAGATGAATAATCTCGAATCACATGGTGTCTGTCGTGCATGACGTCATCGCACTCGCCGCTTCGGTTCCTAGACGACGGTTGTTGCGACGCCATCTTTTTGGGACCGTCTACCGGCCTCCACGCCGACAGAATTTCGTCAAATGGGGATAGTGAGGCTTCTTTCCTTTAAAAAAATATCTAGCGTGAAAGAAATTAGGATTACAATTTTCCACGAACAAATTTGCATTATAGATAAAGTAGAAATCCGAGAAGCTATTCATTCGTGTGGATTGAGGTGGCGTTTTCTTCAATTCTTTTGAGTATTCTCGCCTTTTTTTCAACAATTACGTACCCTTGCTGACATGTCACGTTTTCCAAGATGGTCGACTTCTGTAAACCTAAACTCTCTAAACCTAAACGCGATTATCGCAAAGACTTCGAAGCGCCATGACATATAGTGGAGCTTTCCTCGCACGTAGCTGCACTGTGTCATTAAAAAAGTTATCGCAAGTCTCAAGCTAAGTTTCAACTGGAAAGCTAATGACGCCGTGTCACTGTACGTTTAATGAGAAACAACGAACCAGGCGCCCGATAAATATCTCAGAAATGCGCAGATCAAACAAAAGTGGCTTTCAGGAGGTCACGAACGCAGTACAAACACGGCCCCACTTGCATGGGGATTAAGCTTTTAGCCTGCACAGAAACAGGTAATATCTACGCTCTGTCGAAATTGCTGCGGGTGGACGGAGGTAATAATACTCTGGCAGATAAGCGTAGGTGGAAGGGCACTGCAGAAGGGGTAGGTGGTAGGGGTCAGTCTTGGATCCTTTTAACCTCCTGACGTTTCTGCTGTCGCATCCATCCAAGCGAAACTTCCGCACCCTGACGCAAAAGTAAGTAGAAATGGACGAGAACGGAACCAAAGTCCTTTTCCAGCGAGCTCAAAGCATCGTCGTCCTGTCAGCAGTTTCCTTTCGAACCATTCCAAATAAAGGGGCGTTCGAGTCATGGAGCGAATGTCACCCTTGGCGCTCACTATCTTCGCCGCTGAGGAGCCCACGTCCGTATGGGGCTGTTTTCTTCTGCGACGCCCCGAGCTTTCCAGCTACTTTGCTGTCGGCAAGCAGCTATTGGATCTAACGGGAAGGACATTTCCTCGCAACTTCCGGTCACCTTCGAGCCATCCGCGGGCGTGTTTCCTTCGCTGCGTCCGCCCTTTGCTTTCGCCGCACTCGAAAGCTGCTCCAGTGCGATATATGTTGGCGCCTTAAAACTGCGCAGCGTTTGTGAAGCTGTAGACGCGTTGAACAAGCCATAAGTTGCAGTTATTTTAAATGTTCAAAAAAAATCTTCATTTGTACTCCTCGTACAAAAAGGAACACTTAGGACGAAGTCAAATTCGCGTGTATAGATCTGTAGCCGCATTTGTAATGAGCAAAACGACGTTTTTTTCTCGGAAAATGCAGCTCTTACGAGCTAGAAAAGATAACAAAAAACAACAAAACGGACTGCAGGTGTGGCCGCCACCGACTGTATTCATCAGTAAAGTGCGGTGATGGAGAAAACGTTTTTTTTTTTTTTCGCGCGTATCTCTGAGGTTAGGGTACTGGATGGACCCTTCACTTCCAACTGGTGATTTCGAAGTCCTTTTACAGCAAAAGGTGTTATAGCTTTGGTTTTGTCTTTTCGCTGGAGCGAGTAGGGTTGTCATCTCTGCTGCATGCATAAAAACGGTTTTCAGGAAATGAAAGGCTTGGCGGGTGCCTTTACAGCGCCATGTCAATCTAATGTCAATCAGCTTTAGGTGATGAATTAATCAACTTTAATTGATTAATTAAGGTCGGTAAACTTGTGTTAAGAAATTTCTGGTCTTGAACTCAAGTGTTTGTATTTATTGGCGGGAATTTTTTTTTAATGTAATTTTCTCGGCAATAAATCCATCTTTTCCTGCCCAGAAAACATGAGCATGGCCACAATAAGGTACACGATAAATTTTTCTGGTGGGAAAAGCTGAATGCCGTTTTTCCAAGTGCCCCTTCTGCATCCACTATATTGTGGAGCTTTGCGTTATGGTTCAAGAAAGAATTAAATTGAGGTGCCTGGAAAGGTACTTGTTATTCAATGAGCACTGCCTCGATTAAAGAGAGAAAAAACGCATTTAGCACTGGCTACTCTTTCTGTAACCACGCCACAGCAAGAAAAGCAAGGAGAACAAAATAAGAATAAAAGCATGACCCATGTGCCGTAGGAAAATGCGTCCATACGGTACAGACCACCCGCAAATCAGAAATCAAATTTACAAACTTCATCGCACCTGAGAACGCTTTTCGATAAGCCAGTGCCTAGGATCTCTTGTATAGACCTTTTCACATTTGCCTTTTTTTGGCCGCAGCCAAATTTCCACTTGGCTGTACCAGCAGCGTTCTGATTGGCGGATTTCATACAGGCATATACAGCGCATGCGCAGCACTCTAACACACACACGCTCAGTCAGGCTGTAGACATTGAAAAGGTCTATAGTGTGCCACTGTGATAAGTCGTCATGACTGCGCTGACAATTCCCGATCACTGTGTGCGCATTCGCTGAGCAAAAACTTAAACTGCTTTTTTTTTTTTTTTGGGGGGGGGGGGGAGGAGTAAATGGCGCAGTATCTGTCTCACAAGTCAGGGGACACCTGAACCGCGCCGTAAAGGAAGAGATAAAGGAGGGAGTGAAAGGTGAAAGGAAGAGAGAGGTGCCGTAGTGAAGGGCTCCGGAATAATTTCGACAACCTGGGGATCTTTAACGTGCACTGACATCGCACAGCACACGGGCGCCTTACCGTTTTGCCTCTATAAAAACGCGGTTTGGGCGGTTTGGGCTTATCCCCGCCGCGGTGGCTCAGTGGTTAGGGCGCTCGACTACTGATCCGGTGTTCCCGGGTTCGAACCCGACCGCGGCGGCTGCGTTTTGTGGAGGAAAAACGCTAATGCGCCCGTGTGCTGTGCGATGTCAGTGCGCGTTAAAGATCCCCAGGTGGTCGAAATTTTTCCGGAGCCCTCCACTACGGCACTTCTTCTTCCTTCCTTCTTTCACCCCCTCCTTTATCCCTTCCCTTTCGGCGCGGTTCAGGTGTCCAACGATATATGAGACAGATACTGCGCCATTTCCTTTCCCACCAAAAACCAATTATTATTATTATTATTATTTGGGCTTAGTGGTTTGGGCGCTCGGCTACTGCCTCCATAAAAACGCGGTCGCCGTGGTCGGATTCGAAGACGGGAAGTCCGGATCAGTAGCCGAGTGTCCTAACCACTGAGCCACCGCGGCAGGTTTTGCTAAGGCCCGCACATATCTCCTTCACGCAGATTTCTCTTTTCCGTCCCTGCACGCTTTTCAGTGCGGTTGCGGACTGCACCGTGGAAGACAGCTTGACTCCTGACGCACGCCGAGGAAAGAAAATAAGAGAAAAATTTGAATCTGCTGCGAATGCGCGTTTCACGGATCAGAACTTCGTTCTTCACGTCTCCCGAAACGGAAGAAAAGACAAAGCAGTGGCGCGCTGAAAAACGATTTTTTTGCTTCTGCAGACGACGCCTTGGCTCCTACGGGGCTGCGATTTCCATTCAGCACGACCGGAGGCATTGGTAGCGGCTTGTCGCCGGTGGAAGGCAAACAAACCATAGCTAGGCGGGGGAGGAACTGCCGCTGTTTCGCTCCGTTGCATTTTAAAACTGTGCAGCGTTGTGGAATTTATCAAGGCAATGTTAGTTGATCCGTGGATGGATTAGCAAATCTGTTGATGCACTTGTGAGCGGCTCGTGACAAGCCAGTGCCCTAGCTGACGAAGATAGCCGATTCGATAGCGCTAACCACGAAGCTATCTAGAGTTGCTGATATGTTATTCAAATCTTTATACGGATTAGAAGACGCCGACTTCAACTTCTGCGACGCTGTACGGTTTTAGCTAGCCGAAGCATAGATCCCTCGATGCTGTCTGAGACAGACGAAACTGATCCCGCTTGCCGCGAGGTGTGCGTGCGACAGTGCTTGAAGAAATTCGAATCACTCGAGGTAAGCGCCTCAAGGGAGTACTCAGCCAACGAGGGGCTCTTTGCATCTAGTTGGAAAAAGAGTTGTTCATCGCGTACTGGTCTTCTAAATGCGCTGAAATGTCGACATATCTACCAGGTGTTTCTGGGATGACTTTAAAAAATTTTCGAAAATAGGCCTTTTGGGGAAAAAAAGTGGCTTTTGCGACCCGCCGCGGTGGCTCAGTGGTTAGGACGCTAGGCTACTGATCCGGAGTTCCCGGTTTCGAACCTGACCGCGGCGGCTGCTTTTTTATGGAGGCAAAGCGCTAAGGCACCCGTGTGCTGTTCGATGTGAGTGCACGTTAAACATCCCCAGGTGGTGGAAATTATTCCGGAGCCCTCCACTACGGCACCTTTTTCTTCCTTTCTTCTTTCACTCTGATCCGGAGTTCCCGGGTTCGAACCCGACCGCGGCGGCTGCGTTTTTATGGAGGAAAACGCTAAGGCGCCCGTGTGCTGTGCGATGTCAGTGCACGTTAAAGATCCCCAGGTGGTCGAAATTATTCCGGAGCCCTCCACTATGGCACCTCTCTCTTCCTTTCTTCTTTCACTCCCTCCTTTAACCTTCCCCTACGGCGCGGTTCAGGTGTCCAACGATATATGAGACAGATACTGCGCCATTTCCTTTCCCCCAAAACCAATTATTATTATTATTATTATTATTATTATTCTTTCACTCTCTCTTATATCCCTTCCCTTACGGTGCGGTTCAGGTGTCCAATGATATATGAGACAGATACTGCGCCATTTTCTTTCCCCCAAAAACCAATTATTAAAAGTGGCTTTTGCGGCATAGTATTACGCCCCGCCGCGGTGGCTCAGTGGTTAGGGCGCTCGACTACTGATCCGGAGTTCCCGGGTTCGAACCCGACCGAGGCTGCGTTTTTATGGAGGAAAAACGTCAAGGCGCCCGTGTGCTGTGCGATGTCAGTGCACGTTAAAGATCCCCAGGTGGTCGAAATTATTCCGGAGCCCTTCACTACGGACCTATTTGTTCCTCTCTTCTTTCACTCCCTCCTTTATCCCTTCCCTTACGGCGCGGTTCAGGTGTCCAACGATATATGAGACAGATACTGCGCCATTTCCTTTCCACCAAAAACCAATTATTATTATTATCATAGAATTACAAGTGTTGGCGGTCACCGGAAAGAAAGTCAATTGTCTTGAGCTTACCGGCGGCAGATTCTGTTCACAAATTTCCGGCTCGTGAGCCGTATAATTATTTCGCGTTATGATCTCCTTTACTTAGATGATACAAGCCAACGACGAGCAAGCCAACACGTACACGGGACTGAGTTCCAAACGAGAGGAGGGAGTGTTCGTGAAGCGGACAAAGTGAAGCTGGACAAGCATCGTCCTGAAAAAAAAAACGATAAAATTAGAGAAAGCGTCGCAGCAAAGAGTTCGAAGTGGGAAGCAATCCGTAGTACTGAAGACCAAGTGGGGGAAAAAAGCATTCGCTGGCCATTCAATCAGGGGGCGCAGAAGGACCCGACAGCTTCGAGAAGCCTGAGGAAAATGCGATCGGCGAAAGAGGGCGGCACCTCAGCCGAGCCAAGGCTTCCGGATCTCCGAGCGAGGCCCTCAAGTTGAAGGCATTCCTTTGTGCCCGGCCGCTGTCCTCCTACTAAAGTTTTCTCACTCTGATTCCTCGACTCAAATCACGTAAAAATCAAACGTTGAGCTCACTCATCGGGCAACCGGATTCCTTTGCAATCTTGAGTACTCCAATTCTTCCCAAAGGTCTCCTGTGATTTGACCTGTTATTTGGCTCCCAATGGCTACACGCTGGTTCTGATGTACAAGTCTGTTTTACTTCGGCACTCGATAAACTCCGGTGTCACTACAAGAAAGAAGATAGGAGTCGTTCTCCGGCGCCCGTTTGCGCTTTAAGTTATTTGCTTAGCTGATCGAACTATGCGGATACAGGAGAGGCATTGTCTACTGCGATAGTCTAACGCAAGAACGCTAGAGAAAAAATAATACTCCAGGACACGAGAGACGTTATGTCAAATATAACACCATTTACTATTCTTGTGACCTTTGATAGGCAACGTATTGTGTTCGACATGTGAAAATTACATATCACAAATAAATGGCAGGGTAGGGTCACAACAGTTAGGCAACACAGCCACCATAGCACGAGCTGCGTTGCCTGAAATACGAGCCTATGCAGCGGCTACAATCAAGACCTGAACTCTTGTAGGTGCAAGATTTGTCTTTTCGTAATCTCATTAGAACTTATTAAACTAAATTATTTGAATCTTAATTCAAGGTTCTTAGAGAAACATTGGGTGATTCGTGTTTAAGGAAGACCATTTTGGTAAATGCACTTCTTTGTGTCTTTATTCTCTCTTTTTAAAACTATTCCTAACACTGCCTATAGCAGCAATGACTGTAAAATCGAGTTCGATAGCTCCGTCTCTGTCTGTCGAATCGAGCGGGGTTTTAGAATATGGAGCTGACGTCAACCAATCCGAAGCCGAGTTCGGAAAGACAGCGCGAGCACATTATTACGGAGCATTTTGCTCTATAAAAGCTTATGGCTGTGACGCACTCGTTCAGCGCCGACCAATCACGATTGGAAGCTAAGTCCAGCCAATCACAAGCCGGTCATTTAAATGCAGGCTCTCTGCGACTTTAGCTGGCCTTAGGCCTTCCGTCCAGAACAGAAAATTTCCACCGCTGCTTTGTTTCAGTACTACGGGCTGGCCGGTTTTTAAGCTTTTTTTTTCTGGAAAATAAGCTTGGCAAGTGCGAAGAGTTCTGCATTATTGGCGCTTCACTGAAAAAGCCGTCAATGAGGCTTTTAGAATGAAGGTCTGCCGTTATCCTCTTTTTTTTTTTGCTATCTCTCTTTGACTTTCCTGCACTTAAAGTTCCCTCACTCTTTCGAGGGGCTCAAGCCTGGAACAAGCTGCGTAGAAAATATCACTACAGTGGACACGTTTGGCTCTCGGGACAAGACTCTGTGCCTTGTCTCGAAAGTGATGAAATGATCGTGATAGCGATAATGATCACCTCTTCAATAACGAATGATATGACAAAGACGATAAAGAAGGAGGGGAAAGCACATGATGTGATGCGATAATGTTGGTGGCGATGGTAAAGACTTGGAAGGGGTGTCTGCAGCTGTCAAAACAAAATGAGAAGACGAGCTCTCAAAACCGTTTCCGCCTTAGAAGTGTCCGTGATCGGCCTGCGCCTGCTTAAGCGATCTTATACGCCGAGGCTATAAAGAGTGTCCAATTCACGTCCAGAAGCCATTCGTAACCATTAAAACGTACGAGGTGCTTCTAAAAATCGACCCCCGGCTGAAGTGGAGAGGTTTAGCTTCTATGACACTGTCCATAAACTGTGAGCCAGGTTATAGGCACAACTCTTGCGTTCTCCCTCGCTAAGTAACGCTGGAACACAATAGCGCAACCCGATTGTAATAGTTTTGCGAATTTTTTTACGTCTTTTCTATGCAGTTATATTATTGACTCAGGCAATCGGCACTCATCGCCTAGCACTTTTTTTTCTCTCCAAAAAGTCAGAGTGGATTATTTACAGTAAAATTTAGACGGGACACTCCAGCTCCACCACCGCAGTGGCTCAGTTGCTATGGCGCTCGGCTGCTTACCCGTAGGACACGGGTTCGATCCCAGCCGCGGCGGTCGAATTTCTATGGAGGCGAAATTCTAGAGGCCCGTGTACTGTGCGATGTCAGTGCACGTTAAAGAACCCCAGGTGGTCGAAATTTCCGGAGCCCTTCACTACGGCGTCTCTCGTAGGCTGAGCCGCTTTGGGACGCTCAACCGCCATAAACCCTCCCTAAAGACATGAGGCGACAGCTTTAATGGACTAGCGCCCGTATATGCGGAACTGATCATTCTCGACTTTGCATTCACAGATCCCTGGTAGCCCTCATACCACTCCTGGCGCAGTGGTGCAGCGGTTAAGCGATGCGCCACTGCCCTGCGATGGCAGGTGCTGCCACCGGTGGGCATTGTGCAGCCCAGCCTGCTCTTTCCGAGCAACCTCTCGAGACAGATCTTTAATACAAGTACCGCCTGTCACGGTGGTGAGTTTGCTCACAATACGGTGGGCAGGTTGTGATGGCGCCACAAGGTTACGTGATCTGCGTGACCCACATAGGTCGCTTTTCCGAAGATTTTTCACTTACATCACCGACGCCGACGCTGGCGCCAAATTTTTCTGCTGAACAGGAGCCTTAATACTATTGCGTTTAAAAGGCAGATAGGCCAACATGAGCTTTTAGCAAACATCTGGGAGCTATTCTATCCACTTTTGTTGTAGTTACGCGCCTCGATCGAAGTTTGCCATTAAGTCTAATAATAATAATAATTGGCTTTTGGGGAAAAGAAATGCGCGGTATCTGTCTCATATATCGTTGGACACCTGAACCGCGCCGTGAGAGAAGGGATAAAGGAGGAAGTGAAAGAAGAAGGGTGGAGTAAGGTGCCATAGTGGAGGGCTCCGGAATAATTTCGACCACCTGGGGATCTTTAACATGCGCTGACATCGTACAGCACACGGGCGTCTTAGCGTTTTGACTCCATCGAAACGCGGCCGCCGTGGTCGAGTTCGAACCCGGGAACTCCGGATCAGTAGCCGAGCGCCCTAACCACTGAGCTCTCTCAAATCTGGCAGAAATGCATAAAATCACTTAAAACTCAATTTTTTTTCTCTCGTAAATCTCGGCTACTGATTCAGTGTACCCGTGTTCGAAACTGACCGTGGCGTCCACGTTCCAGTGAAGGCGAAACGCTCAGGCGCGCCCGTGTGCAGTGCGATTTCAGTGCACGTTAAAGATCCCCAGGTGGTCGAAATTATTCCCGAGCCCTCCACTGCGGCACGTCTTCCTGCCAATGGGCCCAAGTCGATGATATTTAGTCGCGCAATGGAGATGGAGGGCGTGGCGTACATTCTATGTGACGGCTCCGACTGAAACTTTAGACCGAACTAATCAGGAAGAAGCAGAAGGAATCAATAATTTAACGGGCGATGAATATATCAAAAACGAACCTATTCAGAAGAAGAATAAAAGGAGCAGGTAAAGGAAAGCTGCGGGCGGCACCGTGCCTTTAATTTCCCCTGCACAAATAAGACCAGCTTCTCCCTGCAAGTTCGTTTCCTCGCTTTTTAATTGTCTCTTTTTCCAGGCTCGCTGAGATGAGCACGGGGCAATCTCTCTCGGATCTTCTCGAGTCGGGCACTGCAGGGGGTTGACAGAATTTGAAGCAACCCCTTCCACCCGCTTTCGCCCCTGCTCATTGGTTTCTTCAATCCGCCCGGTTACTGTACAGGCGAGGTACCAGTGTGTGCTGCTGCTGGCACTCAATGCTTAAAAACATCCCATTTCCCTCCGGCTTAGGATATGAGTAAACGGAACCTTAGGAATGCAGTTCGACAAAGCAAGTTGCTGGGCGAGCTGGCGACGATCTTCCGTAGATACAGCGCGAACGACAGGAGAGGACGACCAGTCAGTATAAATACCCCATTAGAGTGTAGAGTTTAGGAATGCATTAGGAATGCATCTGGGTTTGCTCACTCTTCGTAATAATTAATAATAATTGGTTTTTGGTGAAAGGAAATGGCGCAGTATCTATATCATATATCGTTGGACACCTGAACCGCGCCGTATGGAAAGGGATAAAGGAGGGAGTGAAAGAAGAAAGGAAGAAAGAGGTGTCGTAGTGGAGTGCTCCGGAATAATTTCGACCACCTGGGGATCTTTAACGTGCGCTGACATCGTACAGCACACGGGTGCCTTAGCGTTTTGCCTCCATAAAAACGGAGCCGCCGCGCTCGGGTTCAAACCCGGGAACACTGGATCAGTAGCCGAGCGTCCGAACCACTGAGCCACCGTGGCGGGTAAATACCCGTTCTGTGGTTGGTTGCAATTTCTTTTCTTTTTCTGTGGAAAGGAAATGGTGCAGTAACTGTCTCATATATCTTTGGACACCTGAACCGCGCCGTAAGGGAAGGGATAAAGGAGGGAGTGAACATAAAAAACAAAAAAGAAGTGCCGTAGTGGAGGGCTCCGGAATGATTTCGACCACCTGGGGTACTTTATAACGTGCACTGACATCGCACAGCACACGGGCGCCTTCTCCGCTTCGCCTCCATAAAAATGCAGCCAGGTTCGAACCCGAACTCCTGAACTCCGGCTCAGTAGCCGAACGCTCTAATCACAATGGTTCAATAATACTTTTTGCGCTGAACGGTTCATCATAATGCTTCTTTTCAATCGCGCCAAAGGAAGGGAACAAAGTAAGGGAACACAAGTCACAGGCACAAGCGCACACTTTTTTTCATTTTTTTAGTGTTGAAATAGTCTGCCGTTGCGCAATGTGACATCGGTTTGCTTACTTCGTTCCCATCTCTTTGTTCGCGAATTTTTATTATTATTATTAACGAAGCATAACCCTATAGCTGATCGCTCTGTCCGCCGATGAGGATTTCTCAGCGAGACACAGTGCGGTTACAGGCAGCCGTGAGCAGAAACTTATGTCCGGACGAGAAGCTTATCTCCATTATTCTGTGTGCTCATAGCTCGTTTTATAATTAAAGAGGAGCTCAGAAAAAATTGAAGTTGGCCTGCATCGATAAAGCACCGTCTTCTAACAACAAATACACTTACTTTCACTGCAAATGGGGATATTTATGAGCAAGAACAAGATCAGAAAATGAAACACAGGTGTCGCCACTATACGCCGCTTTCCCAACCAAACTGCAGTGACGTAAAATGCATAACGAACGATACTGTTAAAGCTTGCCGTTGGGCTAGTTGGCGTCACTCATGTTGCCATGACAGCTTTTCGCACTAATTGGTCAGAAAGGACTGACGCCATTCATGACGTCATGATTACGCGCCACGCCGATTGACTAAAATTCTAATCATTGATAGTTCCCAGCTCATTGACTTTCCAATGAATGAAGGTTATATATGGGTGGATAAGAGGCCGTGGGTGGCCAGTGCTCAAAGTTATCGCGTCCACTTGTCTGTTCGTTTTATTTATTACCCCACTACACCCACCAGGGCACCTCCACAAGCACTCCACCCTGGCTGCGTTGCACCTAATTTGGCGGTGAACGGCGTTCGCTTTGTGTGTCCCGGGCATGAACTAAATCCGCAGTGGCTCCGCCTCGCGGGAATTGAGGGCATAATCTTGTTGCCCGGTCGGCGAGCGCGTTTAATGGAACGGCGTTTTACTCATGCACGAACGTGTCTCTGAAACCTGCCACCGCAGACCCCACCGCCGCTTTTCCGAGCGCTGCAGCCTTCTCCTTCCTTCTTCTTCTTCTCCCTTCCAGCACCGGCAGCCGACAAATCGCCCGCCAGCGTCTGGTGTAATTGAAACGTACGGTGTTTACTTTGGGGTTGCCGTGCTGTCTGCATCGCCAGGCACAAAACAGCGCGCAATGTGTGGAAAGGTCCGCGTCAAGCAGTGAGCGGACCTGGGACCGAGCTGCGCAGATGCGCCGTTAGCTACACTCTAAACAGATAGGAGTATGCACGGAGTAAGCTGTCCTCTACCGCGCTAGAGGATTCGTGTTTCGAGTGTACGTACACTCTAGACACAAATACACCTATATGGGAGTAAAGATGGAGTAAAGTGTCCTCTAGCGCACATCCTTTCATAAAAGAATGTGTGCTAAAGGACAGTTTAGTCCTTTTGTATAGAGTGTATAGGAGAGTGTTGGGCCTGATTGAGCCCTACCACCGTGGTACGCCTGCAGTAAATACGATATGAAAATGTGAAAGTGTCGTTTTAATGCACGGTACCAGTGCTTGTTTATAGACTGTCCGAACACAGTATTCTCGATAAAGAAAAGTATGGCGATTAAGCCTAAAGCCCGGAACGACACAGCAGAAAAAAGAACGTGCCTGGGACGAGACATAACGCCGTGTCACGTGTCATAATGGTGCTCACTTCAGAGGTTACTTTAAATTTGTACATCACTTCGCTCATCTTCCGGTCAGTCCAGAAGCACTGGGTGCTCATGCTGGCAGTGGACGCCTCAGAAAAAAAAAAAATACGTGCAGTGAACTTTTATTGTTGTTATTAATCCTGTTTTATTTTTCTTCTGTGCGCGCCTCATTTTCCTCTCTAAGCCTCATGATGCTTTATAACCAACCACTTCGCCAAAACATCTAAAAAAGTGTTAGTGCATTTCTAGGCGCGAAATCTATAAACAAGAGCAGTAAGTAAAGACACGTAAAGAATTCAGAGGAGCACTTTGTTGGTCTAAAGGGCGATGAGGTGACAGCCTTTAGCGCGGTGTTGCTGCTTGTGTAGCTGATGAGTGGTTAACATGTTGATTAAGTACATAATTCTTTGTGAATCTTAAATGCTGGAGACGACACTGGAGGACGTTTGGGAGGCATCCGTCGGAGACGCCTTTCCGCAATCTCCAGCGCCCTAGGCAAGGAGAACTACATATGCGTTGGCAGGATGTAGCGTAGTCGTTAGCACGCACGGCTGCGGGACGGAGGGATGGTGGTTCGATTCCCATCGTGCAAAAATATTTTTTCTTATCGAGTTGAAGAGCGTAACAGACGGACGGACGGGCGCGAGCATGAGCCATTAAAAGCTTTCGTCTCAAAAAGGGTTCAGGTTTGTCTGAAACTCTAGTTCGTGGTTGTTAGAAACGCGGGTTTTGCTCCAAACTTGTCCCCACCCTTTCCTGGACCCTGTTTGCTGCTTTTACTATACCGCAGTTATTCCAAGCCCAAATTCTAGGTGTTGCTTTTGTGTCGTCATTATCATCAGCAGCCATGCCAAGGCAACAAGTAAGAGCAAATCAATGCCCCTCCTAGAGACCTCCAGATAAACCTGCATGTCTTACATTAGCTTTCGGCACGGTCCCAATATGGGCATGCCACAAACTAATGACTCCCATTGCTATCTTTTGTGTAATTCTTTTTTTTTAAGTGCAAAACCCTAAAACCACGCATTATATCTAGCTGCACTGTAAGACTCCTGCGAACTCGTTAGCCTTAATATTAATATTCCTTAATCAAATTTAATGTTGACATCTCCTTTTGCTTTCCTGCATATTAACATATCTGGTCCTGATTTGTCTAAAAGGACGAATACACTTTTTTGTTTTGAAGAGAAAGGCTCCACTATGCTAGGTAAAGCAGTCGTCGCGTAGCCGGAGAATGACCTTGAACGACCCTCAGGTACCCATCCACGTACGTTAGTCGTGTATGACCATACGTAGTACATTTATGGTGTCAAACCCTTGACCGTGAACTTGACCCATGACCTTTAGTTGACCTTTGACATTGAGTAACCTATGAGTGGACCTTTGACACTAAGAACATCTGATGGGGTGATTTGAAGCGCACGTGGTGTCGTGAGACTATGTGATACCACGTCATAGCCACGTGGTCGTGTGGGTATATATAGAGAGAGCGGCTGTCGCGAGCGTGTAGCGTAATTGCCATTGACGAGCCTCAGACGCTTCCGTTAAGTTAAGCCACTGAGAATTTTTCTTTCTGGCGCTGACTTAGCGTGGTTAAGCAGTGTTGTTTTTCTTTTCTTTGTGACGCTGACCTATTCTGGTTAAGCGACGTGCATTGCATATGGCTTGCAACAAGTATAACGGGGCGTAAGTACCATCGTTGCCACACTGACCACGTGGGAGCAGTTAGGTGACGCTGCTGTCGACGTACACGTAAGCGTCGTTAAATCAATCTCGGCTCGACTGTACACCTTGTGCGGCAAAGACCGCCCAGCGTCCCATACGTCTCCAGCCGTCACTAGGATTCTCTACATGCGTCTCGCCTCTTGGAGGAACTCTGGATACAGATTGAAGTTGGGCTGTATACCGCTTGTCTGGTCTGTGCACAAGTAAACCATGGTGTATCACGATAGTCTGCCGCGTTTAATGACAAAGGGTGATGGTAGATGGGTGGGCAGTCCCAATACTAAGGGGGGTGCGGTGGGAGGTAGCTTTCGGGTGGTTGGAGGGTTCACTCCCCGAAGGTACAGATAGACGCCGTCTTTTTAGTATTATGACAGTAGCACTGGTTGCGCAGTAAAGTAATACAACAGAACAGACTCTTAGTCGAGTTGGTATGTCATTTCAAAAAGAACCGCGCGTACTCGGAGGATATCTATGCGTCTGTGTACAAGTTATTAACAGCTAGAAGGAAATAATTTTCTTTTCTGTTGTCCCCTGACGCTGTTCCACCCAAAATGATCTCTCACTAACTATAGCCCAACTGACCATCCTACCGTTATAAGAAACTGCGTGGTAGCTGTATTGCCGTGGGTGGACGCATGGACAGCAAAGTGAAGGAAGGGATTAAGGAATGGATGAAAGCGGCGGAGACTCAAATAGAAGCGGACAACGTTTGCGCTTGATCTCGCCAAGCTACGCGACTTGCCCAGCACAGCATAGGCATAGTAAGCTTTTTAGTGTGCAGTAAAAACGAGGCCAGCTACAAGCTTTACTGAAATACAAGCTTTTCGTTACCATACAAAGCATAAAGTGCTCAAGACTCGGCGCGACCTTCGTGGACTTTTCGATGAAAGCGTACCGAAGGCAACAATAAAGGTGACAGCAAATAAACAAAGATTTGTTGACAAAGCCCGAAAGTGCAGTGTGCTTTGAACGTCGTAAAGGTGTGACAAAAACGTTTTGTTTTCTATTGATTCGTCGGTCCTGAAAATAGCGGAAAATTTAGAGCACGCGTGAAGGAAACTGGCCGAACTCTTGGCAAGTTAACCGCCTCAGAAGTGCACAAAATCTACGCGCCAATCTAGTCGGCCCAGGTGAGCCTAACAGCTTCTCTTACGGCGGGGCACGGCCTATAAATATGCGCTGCTCTTCTAACGCGCTGGAAATATTCAGGTCGCGCGGTTTCACAGCGTTCGGCTGCTTCATGTCGTAGCGTGGCCCTAAACGTGACGTCGCCAATACTAAAGAAAAATTCACAGGGACAGCAATCACGTTACGTCTTCGCAGCCCGTCCTTCTTGTTGAAAATGTCACAAGTTTGAATCGGCTTGCGGGAGGACCTTAAATCCAATCTTCTCGCCGACAAATGCGTGCTGTCTGCCGGGACAAACGACAACATACCCAGAAAGAGCCGGATAAGCAAATTTTACCCGAAAAAATCGGATGGAGTTAGTTGAATGTTCGTTTAGGGACTAAAGCGGGTAAATTGAGCCACCACTGCCCAGGAAGCGCACAATTGCGCGCAAAAGGTCCTTTGCGCTACCAAAAATCACCACTGTAATTCGTTTGGACGGTGGAGCGGGCACGCGGCCGCGGCAACGGCGAAGCGCACGCCGCACCTTCTGCTCCTCTCCGATTGCCATGGTGACGGCGCATGCGCACATCTTTCCTCTCCCAGCCACCGCGAAATGCTCGACTGGCAGCCCAGTGTAGCTCTCGCTACAAAAGGACAAGGACAGGAGGTAGAGAACGCGCCCATGGTGTTGTATTGGTTTCTTTACCTCCAGTCCTCGTCCTTGTGAGCAGTTTCTAACTTTGCTCCGCAAACGACATATAGATAAATCTTCTTCTTTCTTATCATCTTTTCGGCGCTAGATACAATGAACTAAATTGTTCATTTCCAGTTAGCCCATACTTGCGCTTTAACTTGTCTTTATTCGTTTCGCAGATTAGTTCGAGGATACTTCATAAAATGTACGTTAGCTCGCGGGAACAAAGTCTAGCAATAATAATTAGTTTTCGGGGAAAGGAAATGGCGCAGTATCTGTCTCATATATCACTGTACAATTGAACTGCGCCGTAAGGGAAGGGGTAAAGGAGGGAGTGAAAAAAAAAATAAAGTCAAGTATAAAATCTTGACGGGCAAATGAATTCTTCATACTAGAGGAGCCTGTACCTGCTTTAGTCATTGCCTTGATCGCTACCCCCATTTGCATTATTCTACCCCCCCCCCCCCAAAGCATAGATCGCTACCCCTCAGCGCGTTTCATTAATGAAACTGCCTGCCGGCAGTGAAAAATTACGATAGCGTAATTCGTCTAACTAGCATACCTTATAAACTCAGTACTGGAGCGCACAACTAACGAAGAACCGAGGAAGATGGCTGGTGCGAAGCGCTGGCTTCAAAATAAATGTTATTTTTAACGCAAATAACTTGTGTGTACGCAAAGCGGAAATAAACGGCGCAGTCAAGCGAATTCTGCGGGAAAAAGGTGTCGTACTAGCGACGTTGATGAGGAACGTCCCCAGAAGGTAGCCTTTCCCGCCTTTCATTTCACTTTAGTCTGCACCCACGGTTTATGATCCCAGTGACAGCGAAATGTCGCGCAGGTGAAGTTGATGATGATGATTATGTCCTCAGGCTTAATTACACACACCCACGGCGGGGTTTTGTCCAGGGTGCATTGCTGATACAAACAATCACATGGGCAAGGAGTGGAGTAATTGGATAATTTTGTGACCACGACTCGAGTTTGGAATAAAAATGGAGATAAAAGTGCGCTGTGCGCGTCTGGCATTCTTCATCCCTGTTATTTTTTTCATTTACGCGATGACTAGTAGGTGGCGCCAACAGTCTCTCTTACCGCTTGCGTAGGCAAGGAGACAGGAACCCTCTAGAACAATGGCACCGTGAAAGGATGCCTCCTTCTTTTGCAATCAGGCATTTACTGCCCAATCTCATCCACGAAAGCAGGCTTGCGCCAAGGACAGCGAAGAAGTAAAAACAACCAAGTGCGCACAGGGCCGCCGTGACCTTTTCCCGGACCCGTCTGACAGACCAGCCACTGCTCTGTAGCCACGGGCAACCGTCCACAGTGGGTGGTCGCTGATACACGCTCTGTCACGGACGACCATGAAACGCAGGAAGCGAGATAGTTCGCTACTTCCGCCTTCCTGCGCCGCCATATCGTATATGCGTGCGGCCAGCAGCCGTAAGGGGACTGCTTTCTGGCGTGCCCAGCCGGTTCGATTACCGGCTTTCGCGCCGCGAGCTCCCCACGCCGTCGATATGCGGGATGAGTGGTGGTGGTTTCACTCAGCTGGGGTTAGGCACGTGGCTTGGATAAGGCCCATCCAAGCAACACAGGTAATCGACCCAGTATTGGGAAAGTATTGGAAGAGGCCGGGCCTACAAAGGTAGAAAGGACCACAGTCAAACCATCCACTTACAACATTGTGCCCCGCAGCACAGAGCTCATTTGTCCAATATTGGGTATATATTGACAAACGTCGGGCTCAGAAAAGCCAAGCTGAAACGATCCATTTACTACACTGTGCCCCAGGATCGCAACTTATATGCCCGTACATTGGAAATATATCGGCAAAGGTCGGTCCTGCGAGGACGCGGTGAAACCAGGCATTACCAATATTGGGCCAATTTTCCGTGCCGCTTGGATGCTGATTACCTGTGCTGCTTGGGCATGGCACCGCCTATGACTGCAGCTCGTGAAGCAGTTGGATCGAAGTGTCGACCAAGACGACGTTTTGATCAACTGAAAGCGGGACAGCCTTGATGCATCAGTTCCAGCACAGACTCTTGAAGTGGTGGTTATTCTGATTCCAAATTACCAGCACAACTTGCCTTTCAACTTATGTGTGTAGTTTCTTTCAGCCGATCGGTGCGTTTGTTGATATCTGGTGTCGCATCGTTATGTTTGTCGAATTATTTCCCCTTCTAAGACCTTCCTGTTCTTCATCTTTCTAATTAACTTCATCTTATGAATGCGCCCTCTCATATATTTTTACTCTCCTGCTGTGACAAGTTGGAAGTGCTGTCGTTATTATTGAAAACAATAAACTTGAACAACAATGCAACGCTCAAGCGAAAGCAACCTTCCGCGAGTTATTGATCGGCGAAAAACAACTGTTTCCCTCTTCCCACGTTGCTGCATAATTTGAAAAGTTCCATCGCTAACAATCTACCTGGGAAGTGAGACTCTTAATACAAGTTAGTGCCGGAACTTAGTCTAGACTAACAACTAGAATATATAAGTTTTAGTGATAAAACACTGGTTCTAAGCGCCACGCATGATCTGTTAAGCTATGTGATTTCATTTAATAATGTTCTGGTTCACCAAAGCATACGCGGAACGTTTGTTTACGTAAGAAGTACAAATGGAGCATTAGTTAGCTTTCTAGTACATAACAGTTTAGTCAGTGACTTTAACCAGCAGCGCTGCACTCATTGAAAAAGTAGACCTTCAAGGCAGTGTCTGCAAGTTAGTTTTTTTGTTTTTGGTTTCTGCCTGTATTTATGGAATCACCCGGGAATTTTCAGCGCTGGAAAATGACTCGAAGGAAAAACGACAACTCTCAGCCGAAGTCGTTTCTAGTTTAAAAGGCGCTGAATAAAATTGTTTCCTAAAACTTACCGAAACGGAGAGTAGAAGCCACAATCGACGCTAACCCACGGTACTGTCACGGGACACAACTTCCAACAGAATAAAGGCGGCTTTGACACCGAGTGATCCGCTTTGACACCCCCGTCTCAAAACGTTGGTGGTCCTTCGGGAGATCCACGCGTGTACACACTCACTGGCAGTAGTACAGCCTCGAGGGAGGCGAAAACTCCCCGCACAATCTCTCGTCCGGCGGCCGATATGCAAGAGACGAAGAAGGCAGTGACGACAGCGGACGTGCAAAGATTTTACAAGCTGTCGATCTCTCCTTCCTCAGGAGGGCGGCAGCGACGACGGCTGGCCGAACACAGGCAACCGCGCGCACTGTGCTTGCACGCAGTTTGCGCGATGACGGACTGACACCGGCGGTTCCTTTCTCCCGGCGCTCCCTCTCTTTCTCTTCCCCACCCCGCGGACTCCCTCAACTTCCCAAAATTCCTTTCCCTCGACTTACAACCTTGCCCCTTACTTCATCTTTCATTCTTCTTCGTCGATCCCTACTCCCCATTTCGGAGCGTGTCACACGATTCCCTTTTTCCCCAACTCTTCCTCTACCCTTGTATCTTTCAGCTTCTCTCGCTCATACCGATTTCCTCTTTCTGAGTGCCTCCTTTCCTTTCCAGGTTTTTCCTCGCCGCCTCCTTCCACTCTCCCCTGCTCCAACTCCGCTCGTCCCTCTTTCCCTATTCTTTCCCCGTCTCTTCCCCAGCTCGAAGAGAACTGCGCATGCTTCCGCTCTTTCATCGCGGCCGACGCACTAGGGAAGAGGGGGCGCCCTTCTCTGCGCCTGCGCGCTCGAGCATGCTCGAAGTAAAGGAGAGGGGGGACTTCTGGCCCGGTCGCGCCGCGAGCGCGAGGCTCCCGGTGCCACATCGCCAGCGGCACGAGACAATAGGGATATAGGGAAGAGTAGCAGCTCTTGCTCGGCTGCCGAGCGTGTCCTAAGCAGTCGCTGCTGCGCCTCTTATCTATGCACATAGCGACGCGCCCTGTCGACGATCCCTGTGGCTCGCGCCTGCACAAAGGAAAATGCAAATGTGAGCAGCCGTTGTATGCCGCTCCGAAGCAGATGTGATGGACCCGCCGTTGAAGGGTTTCGGGATTAATTTAGGGATCTCATTTTCATATCGTGTCGGCATGCTAATGTAATCCGCACATTGCACTTCACGGTTTTTGTCCAAAATATGTACGGATGGAGATTAGAGTACAGTATAATTATCACAATGAGAGTCTGGTAAGTACGTTGTACATTGCGGCTCTCATTCGCGATCTTCATTGAAGTTTCTTCTCTCATAGCTCGGAAAGGAACCATGGCTAAGAAGATAAGTTGCTGGGAATTTACTGCTTCTATAATGATGTGATCTTTTCATCCTTTGACAAACGGGAAAATCCTTTCGGTTCGTGTACGACGCTTACCTAATGTAGAAGCGGGCTTCGTAAGAATGTTGCTTAAACCCTCGCGTGCATAGTATTCTAGTCTACCATAGACCACTCATAGCTCTCCAGCAAAACTGCTCCCGCAAAACGAGAAAGCAATACTGCTCGGCATCTGTATGATCCCTCCAATCGCAAATTGTGCCCGGTACCAGGTGCATTCCGGAGGAGTTGCGCTCTCCGCCTGCCATCTGCTATTACACCTGCTATGGAATGAAACACTACCTATAATGACACACGCGTGCTATGATGACAATTCCTGCTTTCTGCATATTTGCATCGCAAACAGACAAAAACGGAGGAAGAATGACGACACACCGCTACTCCGGACAGCTGAAAGCTTTATTGCGGGAACACATGAATTTACATGCCGAAAAAAAAAGACTAGATATCTTCCCCATGATCCACTATCAGTTAACTGGAAACCCCTTGCCGCCTATCTTTTCCACAGGTGCAAATCATGAGGTTCTAGACGTGTTTCTATGATTGATTGCACCGTATGTCATGTTATTAAATAATTCCCTGCCTTTCTACCCACCTGCCTGTAGTATCAGGACTACGTGATGACCTCTGAGCAATGAGTATGGGCACTGCCATCTCCATCTGTACATTTCATAAGTTTCTTGTAGCACTGTGAAATCTATAGACCTCCTCAGACAATTAGGATATTGTTTTAAACGTGTTTCTCCGCCCCTTGTCGTCTACCGTCTGCTTGTCGTCTGCTCGCTGTGCGCAGATATATTAACAAAGGAGTATAAACAGACGCTGTTCACGTATTCCCGCTTTACTACGCAAAACGCAAACTTTTTCCGAGCCTTTAAGCTTTTTTTAACACCACCACATTTAGCTCAGCGTATGCATAATGAGACGCCACGATAAATTCAGCCTACTGGCGCCATCTGGTTTTTAGAACAGAAACCATTTGTGCCAACAAACCAACTTTCTTCTCTACGCCTATAAGCGTCGCAATGGTCGCTTGAAGTTGAAATAAAAAAATAAGCAATCTTAGCGCTCATGAATTTTGTTCTCAGTGAGATAAGACAAAACGAAAGTCCAGTGCCCCATTTATGACTAGGGAACGCACTGAAAAAACCCAGCAACAAAGACGAATTCACTCCGAAGTGAGGGTTTCGAAGTGGGCCGCCATGTTGGTAACGTTATTTTAAGGTACCCAAGAGGTGCTCACGCTTTACTTCGAAAATAGCCTACGTAACGCGAGCGTACGTTGTAAGGCTCGATTTGAAATTGCGTTTGGCGCATGCGCACTTTAAAGCATTGTATCTCATGCGTCTCTTTACCCATATTATACTGATGGTACATTCCGAAGCGTCAGAAGGTCACATTTGCACTCCTCGCAGCTTTGGTATTGATGCAAAGAATTGCTGAGATGTAGTACAACGCCGTCTAATAGTCTGGTGGCCTAGGTCAGTGTGCGTATGAAAGTCTGCCCTATAGCTTTTTTAGGAGGGGCCAGGAGGGGGCCGGGGGGGATGTAAATGTCACTTCTTTGGTGTGGTGTGGACGAATAGTCCGGGGGTTTTGTTAGTGGCACTTCCATTATAATTGTTTTGAACAAAACTTTATTGTTCCCCTCCTATCACCAAAGCACTGCATGAGCCTACTCGACTTTAAACTAGCTCTAGGCACAAATTTTATGACACTGGAATGCAGCCTCCGCTGCTGGATGGAAATCCGAGTTTTGCAGCAGCGGTTGGCAGCAGTGCATTACAAAGCGCTGGTCAAAAAGCTGGTGGAAGGAACAGCGACAAAGCGTTCCGGGCAGAGATGAGGGAAAGTGCTGGAAACCATCCGTGCTCTTTGGGAGAAAGGGACCGGGTGGGAAGGGTACGTGATCAAGAATTAATGGGAGGCGCTCCGTCACACTCTATCACGAAATCCCGGGAGTGCGGCTGCTGCCTGCATTATTTTTCTTTTGTCGCTTTTCTCGCTCTTTCTCGCGGGCACTCGGTGTTTGGCGAGAGAGCAGAGATCCGGAATGCGATCAAAGCCGTCCCCAGGGGGCGCAGGGCAGAGCGGCCAGCAGCGGCCAGCGTCCGAGGACAGATGGATTTTCCTCGCTTCCCCCATCGGTCATTGCGCGGCCGGCGGAGGAAGAGGAGAGGAGGAGGAGAGAAAGACTTGTCAGAGCAAACAGCGAGCCACTCTCGCCCACTTCGCTCGAGCTCAGTGAGTGCGTACAGCGACGCTTTCAGAACGCTGGAAGGGACGATGACGAAACGCGTGTTTGCCGACGAGCTCAACGACTCGTGAAGTCGGCACCGCGCCGTCGCCTGCGAGCGGTCGCTACTGAGATGCAAAAAAGCGTCCGGAGGAGACTGCAACGGAGGGAAAAATAGGAGTTTTTAGGGACATTGGGAAACAGGAGCGCTCCAGACGTGAACGCATTCCTCTTCGTTGAAGCGAAATGATAGGAAATGAATATTGTTTAGAGCCAACCGCTCCCTTTATTTGACGGCTTGTATGTGTGTTCTTGTGTATCTGCTGCTGGCCTGTGTTTGCGGGCCTGTCGGCTGTATGATAGGGGAATGTGTTTCGTGAGTGGCTAATTACAGTGGTGTGTATCGTCCGCTACTTTTTTAATAATAATTGGTTTTTTGGGGGGAAGGGAAATGGCGCAGTATCTGTCTCATATATCGTTGGACACCTGAACCGCGCTGTAAGGGAAGGGATGCATTGACAAAAAAAACAGCCGGTACATTTAGAGCGGGGATCTAAGAATATTTTGGAGATACGTTCATGAGGTCACCAAGTAGATATAAGTAGCGTTCCCAAATGCTCTACTTTCTGATGTAACCTTCAGCGTATCATGATGTAGCATGCGCCTTTCTGCCCCTGTTTGAAATCTCTCTTCGTAATCCACTCGCTCACTAAGCAATGTGAATATGGGCGGCGATTTACCTGTCGACTTCCTTCAGATGTCGCTCCCAACCCCCTCATGGCTAAAGTGAAAGCGACCTTCACTGATACAGTGACGATAAAAGATGCATGAGCGGGTTGAGTTCTGTACCCTGTCATAAGATAAGCAACAAGGGTGCGGCATGACTTTGCAAATGGTTTCGGCTTCTAGCGCACCATGAGTGACGAGCGAAGAGAAAAAACTGAGCCAGTGGGTGAATGATGTCCAAAAGGAGGGATCGAAGCGAGTTGGTGGATGTATCGTAGCGAAAATTTAGCTTAGCTGTCCCTTCTAAGCGCCCAACGGTGACCGAGAGAAAGTGCTAATAAGAGAATAAAAATAAAACTAAAAAATATAAGAGGATTTTTCAGACATTTCGACCTTCCGCACTACGAGTAACTGACAGATTGCTATAAGTCAACCCCCTCCCCCTTTTGTAGCTGTCATGATCTCGCCTAGACATCATGGTCACAAATGGCATATTGAAGAGGGCGCCCTCTGGCAAGCACACGCGTGTCCCTTATAGCGAGTGCGCACTCAGAGACACTCAGCGAGAAAGCTTCTTGCCTGCGACACTCTGCTCCGGCGGTGAGAGCGATGCTGGTTATGCATGAGACACTCCATCATGGACGACCATCGCAAAGAAGGAAAGAGTCGCCTTCCGCCCATAGAGAGAGAGGGGGGAAATAGAGAGAGAGAGAGAGAGAGAGAGAGAGAGAGAGAGAGAGAGAGATTGCAAAGGGCTGAAGGGGTTCACCGTCTTCTTGGCCTGATCTTGCAATAATAATAATAATAATAATAATTGGTTTTTGGGGAAAGGAAATGGCGCAGTATCTGTCTCATATATCATTGGACACCTGAACCGCGCCGTATGGGAAGGGATAAGGGAGGGAGTGGAAGAAGAAAGGAAGAAATAGGTGCCGTAGTGGAGGGCTCCGGAATAATTTCGACCACCTGGGGATCTTTCACGTGCACTGACATCGCACAGCATACGGGCGCCTTAGCGTTTTGCCTCCATAAAAACGCAGCCGCCGCGGTCGGGTCCGAACCCGGGAACTCCGGATTACGGGTTCGACCCCGACCGCCTGATCTTGCTCCGAATTAGCTTTTTCTCGCTTGGGGATGGAAAGGGGGTAACGATTACTGGCCAAGGAAGACAACACATTGAAGTCTTCATTGGCAGCAAATAAAGGGCAGCCCGGTCGTTATTGCAGTCATTAGCATTTCTGCACCTGAGGAAAAGGAGCTAACAAATATCTAACGACGCGTTATCAAATCGTTGTGCAACTATGAATCATGACTAGGATGGTATTGCCCTGTCTGAAACATGGCGTAGCAATCAAACGCGTAGCTCCAATCACTTGCCCGGATGTAACTTCGAGGGCGAAAACCAAACCGCGCGTCATCTGACTATAGAGGCCATACGAACGCATTTAGAGGCGCAGCACTCTCGTAGCACTATATGTCATAATTTCGCTATGCCACATTATTATACCTGATACCAAACTCTCGGCCGAATGGTGTGAAGCGTTACATACCCAACAATTCTGGGCAAAAGCATTTTTGAGCGGGAAACCGTATCTGAACGCAATTTTTCCTATAATGTAAAATTTAATTGTAACAGTCAATATATCCGCAGACCACCCGACGACGGTATTGGCTTCTTTTTCCTGTGGACGTTTTTGCTGTTGTCAAAATCGTTCCCCGCTGATTTTACACGGCAGCCTTAACTGTTCGAACCGTTTGATAAAACACATTAATAGAAAGGTTTCGCTGCATATCAGAAGAATTGAACTTTGTCTTCGATATTTTCATAAAAGTATCTTAATATTTTTCAATTTTCAAAAATTTCTATGCAAGAATCTTCCACATGTCATTCAAAATGACCCCTGACCCTCGAACAACATTGCTGTAGTCTCACATATACCCAGCACAAAGTGTAATACGCCAATTAACGAAAACGGTAAATATAACCTCTTAGGCCAATTCGCGCATCTACTGGACATCTGTTGCAGCGCTAACACTGAAACGATATCTATGGGAGACATTAATATCGGCGGCTCAGGAAAAATCCCGGGAAAGTATGCTCACATGGACTTAATCGCTGATATGAACTAAGATATACTTCCCGAAAGACGCGGGTTCGATCCCGGCCGCGGCGGTCGAATTTCGATGGAGGCGAAATTCTAGAGGCCCGTGTGCTGTGCGATGTCAGTGCACGTAAAAGAACCCCAGGTGGTCGAAATTTCCGGAGCCCTTCACTACGGCGTCTCTCATATCCTGAGCCGCTTTGGGACGTTAAACCCCGATAAACCATAAAGATATACTTGATCTCATTATATTGAGCCATCCTCGTCATTCAGTGCCAGTCGGAACAATTACAAGTGTACCACAGACTATTTGGCCATTTTTTCAGTAGCGACTCCGTGTAAGAGTCAGCGAACTCGTTTGGTACTCATTTCTTTCATAATTATGCCAAAATTTCCAGCTCCTTCAAGAAAGAAGGATGGCAGAGTGCATATACAGCCACGTCAACCCAAGCTAAACTGAACATCATCCTTCAGACCCGAGGCTAACACAATACGTAACACTTGAGCCCACTGCCAGGACTTGACGGCTTATCGAAGAGAGGGCTTGACTCTCTCGACGAAGCATGAACAAGAAACGCACAACACGTCGCTACACGCTCTTTCTTAAACTCCTCACGAAATTTTCGGAATCTGGCGCAGGCTCAGTGAGGAGAGAAGTAGGCGCTGCAGCCAGCTATAAGGTGCGTCCCTCTTAATAATAATAATAATTCGTTTTTTGGGGAAAGGAAATGACACAGTATCTGCCTCATATATCGTTGGAAACCCGAACCGCGCCGTAAGGGAAGGGATAATGGAGGGAGTGAAATAAGAAAAGAAGAGGTGCCGTAGTGGAGGGCTCCGGAATAATTTCGACCACCTGGGGATCTTTAACGTGCACTGACATCGCTCAGCACACGGGCGCCTTAGCGTTTTGCCTCCATAAAAACGCTGTAGCCGGAGTCGGGTTCGAAACCGGGAACTCTGGATCAGTAGCCGAGCGCCCTAACCACTCAGCCATCGCGGCGGGTAAACTCACAAAACAAGTACTGTTTTCCAAACTCAGTACGTTTTGCAATTGTAGCTTAAAGTTTGTGCCGAAGACGTATCTTTACAGTGACGCAACGAGGCGCAGCCGCAAAGAAGCAGCTAATCTTATCAACTTTCAAACAAAGCCTCACCACAGAACCAGGAATGGCACAGATGTTCACAACTGAAGCTTCCTAACAGCTCTTGAATTCCTATGCAGCCTCATATCGCGAGTATTCAAGCCGTGATCGGGGCTTTTCTGCTTCATGTACTACGGCCACAGGTTTTCACTCACATGAAGAAGCTCGCTCGCTTCCAAGGAGAACCGACCGCGGCCCTATTGCAGCGCTAGCGGAAAAGCAACCTCGCGTGCTCTGAACAATTACGCGAGGTTCACCGCCACCGAGCCGCTGGATAAATTTTTGACAAGGTCAGTGCACCCAGCGAAATTGCGGTGTTCTGAGAAACGACGGTGCTTCTGGTTCCTTTCTTCGGGTGTTTTTTTATTTTTGTGTAAACCGCGTAAACGCGACTGATGACGTCGACCTATGCAGCACACCTGGCTGCTGTCAGACTTGCCGCGACGCCACCGGGCCGAAGAGGTGGCAGCGAGAGCTGCACTGCTCCCGAAATGACTTTTGAAGCAGCTACAGTTGGAAAAGTGATCACGTGATCGCTCAGTGTTGTTGGCATAATGTTTTGTCTACTACTGTAGCTACTTCAGCTGTGAAAACTACCATTACGGCTTAAGCAAATACTACTGCTTTACTTCAACACCAAATCTGCTACTGTAGTCGGATGCAACGTAAAATTCAGTGAAGCTCCGCCCACATTCAGGAACGCCGAACAAAATCCCTCCGTAATAAAAAGCAGACCGTTGCAAAAGCTTTTCTTGTTACCAAAACGAGCAGCTAAGCACCAGAAAATATTATAAGCCTGCCTTGTTTGAGTCAGTAAAACTTTATAAATCTCACTTTGTTCAAAGTAACTGGCCTGCGGATTAATACAAGAGGGCGCAGACAGTGGCCGGAGGTTATCAACGGCTGTTTTCTTGAGTTGTATCCTAGTATACTACAGTCGAGCCCTGATATATGGAATTAGTTTATATACCGACTGAAACGTTCCATACGGGTCGCTGGTATGGAACAATGAAAATATGGAGTTCATATGATGTGGAATTACATATGGACAACCAGTTTTTTGTATGGAGTCCATAAACATTCAATAAAAACATCCACCTGACTTCTATAAAATCTTCAGAGATCATATGCAGTCCTCAAAATTCCATACGCGTTTTCCGTATAGTCTATATTGGCTCCATACATTCATACCGACTCCATACAATCCATATGGAAATATATGGGATTATAGTACCGACTTATGGAACATTTCAGTAGGTATTGAACAGTCAAAACATCCCCTTTACAACCCTCTGCAAGAGATACAGCCATATTTTTTGCGTTTATTGAACTTCCTTCCAGGGGAACATCTGATATATACAAAGGTTCAGCGCGCCCCTGGGAGTGGCGGTTCTTACTTTTCGCGCGAGGAGACGCGTCGGCTGAGCAGCCTTCGGCCCCTGCTGGCAGCACTAGCGCTGCGAATCTACGTGACGAGGTTTATCGCATTTTTTTATGGTTTGTGGAGGTTTTACGTCCCAAAGCGACTTTGTTTGGGTAGAAGGCTTAGGCTTTGTTTAGGCACAAGGCTTTGCATGGGTCGTCACTGCTTACAGCGTCTTGTACTCCGTTTCACCGTCACATCGCTGTCGTGTCGTGCAGTCAATCTAACTAAAGCCCAGAAGCGGCCCTCTCCTAGCGTACTTCGCTGCTGATGGTGCTGCGGAAGTCAACTATACTTTAATTCAATTACTTTAATTCAATTAATTTTATTTACATTGTACTGGCAACAGGATTGGACATATTATCATCGGCTGCCTTACATCTTACCACTACCACAAAAACCAACATAGCATGTAGCCTTAAAGTCCGCAAAGGCTGTCTAACACAGCGATTGCTGCGAAATACTGGTATAGCTGTACAACGAAAGGCATCTTGTACAGTCTTTGTCAAAAGTATACAGAATGACGTCATCATCGCCATCACATACGTCGTCTTAACCCCCATTGCCAACCGGAGCATTTTGTTCTACATTCTTTAGTATTTCGCTGTAGGTGCTCTTCCAAGAACTTCCTGGCGCTTATGAGCTAAAGTCCCAGACAGCGCCAGTCTTGGAATCAAAGGGTTGGTGGCGCGATACCCTACTGGGCCTGCTTCGGTATTTCGCTGTAGGTGCTCTTCCAAGAACTTCCTGGCGCTTATGATCTAAAGTCCCAGACAGCGCCAGTCTTGGAATCAAAGGGTTGGTGGCGCGATAGCCTACTGGGCCTGCTTCGCACGACTTCAAGTCCACCCCCCCCTCCCCCACCAAAAAATAAAAGCTCTACACGCAAGGCTGGTTGATCCTCACCCGCTGCATGGTTACCATGCAAATGCGCTGGTCGTTACGACCCACTGCTGTGGAAGTCGTTTTCTCCTTCGAATAAATTACGCAGACAAGACGCGCTCAAATTTCCACAACCGCCGCTTCTGTTCCTCCTCACGCCTTCAGCGTCCTACTGGAAACGACAACCGCTATAGACGAGCAGGCCCCGTTATACGAATTCGCTCTTCATACGGAGTCTACTTATCGCCTGCAAATGCTCACTCAACTGAGGAGAAATAAAAACGCATGCTAGATAGGCGAGGAAAGCGAATATAAAGACAGAGTGAAGGACGAATAAAACGAGCTGCTTCTTCCAGCGCACTTTTACGGAGGCTTGTTTACGATGCACTTATTATGCATGGCGGCCGGAGAGCGCGTCGTACTGTTGGTCGATCGTTGATACGGGTTTGGAGCGGTGTGGTTCGGCACGGTCCCCCCATTGATGATCGGAACTGCTGTCGCCGACACAGACGAGAACAAACGGTGACGCTGAGCATTTTTCTCGCGGGTGGAGCCCTGCCACAGCCCGACGGCGTCTTGCGCTGCCGTTCTGAATTCATGAATGGCATGAATGGACAAGTGGCTGCGCGCATTCTAAGCGAGGCTGGACAACGCAAGAAGCCAGGCACTGCGCGTTGTCCCCTCGGCTCATTTTTCTTCATATAGCTAGAGCCGTAGTGAACCACTCGTCTGGCGGCTGGTGAGGCCCGGACCGAACGGTAACCGTTCTATATGCGGTCACATCTTATCGATTTCGTATTCATATTTAGGAATTTGAAAACTTCTTTTTCTGCGTGGCATCGCTCTTTTTTACAATTCGATGAGATGCACAATAACCACGCGTGTGGTAATTAAAACATTATGACAGCAGGTTTTTGTGTCAGTGTTCGCGAATATGCTTTTTGTAATGGATAATGAAACGCAGTCACCTGACGGCACTGTTGAGAAAAAGCCATCGCGGTGGGTGGAGCATCAAATCATGCTGGCGGAGGCGTCTGAGAACCGAGCGAAGGTTCAATACTCGAGATTAGTTCCCGGAAACTTAATGCAACTTTCTACGAACGCAGAGACTATTTGAAATCACACCTGGAGCGGTTTATCGAAGTTCCAACACTCGAGATTCATCCACAGAAATTGATGGAAACTTTCTACGAACGAAAAGATTATTTCGAATCACACCTGAAGCGGTTCATCGAAGTTCCAATACTCGGGATTTATCCACGAAAACTGATGGCAACTTTCTACGGACGAAAAGTCTCTTTGGAATCACACTTTAAGTGGCTTATTGCACTTTCAATACTCGAGATTCGTTTACAGAAA
Organism: Amblyomma americanum; assembly: GCF_052857255.1. Lineage (NCBI taxonomy): Eukaryota > Metazoa > Arthropoda > Arachnida > Ixodida > Ixodidae > Amblyomma > Amblyomma americanum. The sequence continues at coordinate 27,410,284 of NC_135504.1, read as the reverse complement.
CTGATGACAAGTTTCTACGAACGAAAAGACTATTTGGAATCACACCTGAAGCGGTTTATCGCACTTTCAGTACTCGAGATTCGTTCACATGAACTTATGAGAACTTTCTACAGACGAAGAGACTATTTGAAATCTTGAGAGTCTTGAGATAGAGAATCGACTGACGCCATTGGCTCGGAAGGGGTCTTCAGACGTGCAAAAGCCACTTTTTCCTTGAGTTGTATCCGACTATAGATCTACTTACGCCGTAACATAATCAGGCGCGACGTTAGAGCTGACAAGCTTCTCAAACGAACAAATAATCACATGAACACATCAACAACTTAGCTCAGTATCAGGCACATTGCACAACTGCACGAACCACTACTGTGGCCGGCTGGAGCATGAGCTCTATACATTCAGGAACCACGTTTATTCTACTTGAACCTAGTGAATCGGATTACCGGTGGGCGGACACTATAGCCGCAGTTTGCTCTGCGCTGCACGGTACTAAGGTAGAGAATAATTTTGCTGTTTTTTTTTGTTTTTGCGTGACTAACCATGTCGTGCGAAGACTAACCATCCCTTATAGAGCCTGCGCGAGCCTCGCTTCGCCTCGACGCCTTCTCCGACCTAATCACTGGACGCAAAATATAGAGGACCGAAAGCAGCTAGACACGCTTATAAATATGTAAGCTGCGCTGGACAATAATTATTATGACGGCAAAGTTTAAGAAACAAATAGCAAAAGAGCATGTGTTTGAGCTTCAAGCCGGCTGAGGCTGACGAGAAATGTTACGTACGTTGGCAAATTGATGGACGTCAGAACACGCCGAGCACTCGCGCTTCATCTTTAATGTAGCACGCAAACAATGAGGAGGATATTTAAACCGAAAAGCCTCCCGTCTGGAAGGAAAAAAACATCAAAAGCGCGAGCTCGCTCTCGCTTGAAGATTTAACCAATCACGGGATTTTGATTATGCTCTAACGTTGCCGCCCGGTAATCGCTTTTCAAAAGAACGCCTATATTTTATGTTTGATTTTTATCCGACGGTCTAAGCGGGCTTTAATAATAGCTGCGCAATTTTCTGAAGCGAACAGCAGTGTAGAAGGCTTGCTTTGACACTCATGTACTTTAAGGAGCCGTGTTTCCCTTAATTATGGGCAGTTAAGTCTCGCAAAGCCCGAAGGCTCTCCGTCGGCCGCCTGCGTTCGCTGCCTGCGGCGGCAAACTGCTGCGCCAAAACGGCCAGCCGTTTTCGCCTACGTCGCACGGATTAAGAGTAGGCGCCGGTCTTAGGCACGTGGACTCGTCTGTCCCATCGGAGGCCGTTAACTTAAGCACTGCTCCCTTGTAGCACTTCTTGTTCAGCAATTGCAGGCACGTGCTGAATCTTAAGTGCCCTGCAGTTTTCTTTAGACAAGAGAAGATAGCTATTTCACATGCAAGTATTGCGAGAATGAGGGTTCCGGAACCATGTCATAAATGGCTCTAGTCATCAGTTTTTTTTTTCTTTTAGAGCGCTGCTTTTAAGCGCCCACTCCTGCGTTGCGCGTCTTAGTCGTCATCGGCGTAACTGGTTGTCCAAGTAGCAGACGGAAACGCAACCTGGAAGCTGCCTGGCACCCGCCAGCGGTAGCAGGTGGGATGTGAAGAGCTGTGCTAAAACTTAGCATTACCGGCTATCGTAATCGTCTGTAAGTTTTTGTTTCATCAGGGGTGGTCGCTTCCGCTGTTAGGTCAAGAGTGGCAGTTATCAAGGTGTTTTTAACGTAATAGGGTTAAAGGCCCCGTTAACCGGAAAACCCGGCGTCGCTGTGTCGGCGTTATGAGCGAGAAATCACGAGTATGATTATGGCAGGTGGTGCCCAGAGAACAACCTAGGAGGCAGATGAGCCACCTAGGTCACGTGACCTTGCGGCGTCATCACAACCTGTCCACCGGAGAGTGAGCAAACTGCCCACCGTTGCAGGTGACAGTTAAGTTAACGATTGGTCACTCGGGAAAAGCAACCTGTGTCGCATAAGGTCCGCCACTCGGAGCACCTGCTATCGCAGGGCAGGGGCGCATCGCTTAATTCCCTTGCACCACTGTGCTAGGAAGAGTATGATGAATCCCAGGAACTTATTAATGTGAAGTAGAGAATGGTCTTCTGCATATGTGCGAATTAACCCATTACGCTATCGCGTGGTACCCTTTAAGTGGAGCTTAAATGTCCTTGCAATTTTTTATGCTCGTACGTTTCTCTTTCTTTTCTTCTAATTACGTGTGAATAGGGGAGTCAGAAGGCACGGCGTCCGAAAGCAGCCTTGAATTCACGCTTTAGGTACCTTTTTTAAGGAGTGTTTCTGCTGTTGTACCACTTATTCGTTCCCTTTCCTACGGGCCGAATAGCAAAACTTTTCACATTTAGTCCCGCAAGGAGGCGAACGGTTAGATCAAAATAAATTAATCCCAATTGAGTAATTAGAGCATATAGTAAAAGTTATTAGATGTATTTTAGTGCGCTTGCACTAAATGCCTCGCCATAGCAAAAAGACCGGAGGCTGAAGCCTGAGGAGCACGCAGGTGGCTCATCTGCCACATCGGTCGCGTTACCTTGTGACGTCATCACAACCTGCCTACTATGGCAGGTGGCAAACTGACCACCGGACTGTTAGCAAACTGCACACCAGTGGCTGTCACCTGCTGGTGCAGAAGTGCATCGCTTAACCGCTGCAGTACTGGGCTAGTAGTGGTATGAGGTTTCCTTGCGATGACTGATTCTGCATATATAATCATGTAGACATAACTAAGGCGAATTGATGCGCGAAAGTGGGTGAGCAAAGTTAAGCAAAGCTAAACAATGGTAAACATGGTTTCGCATCTAAGTGGTATTTTGCCAAACTAGGTACTTCGTCCTGTCACATCTTTTAAGAGGAAAATGCTGGTAAAGGAAGTTACTTTTACTACCTGCTAGAATTAGGCAATGTTAGCACCTGTAGGCACTACGCAGGCAGTAAGTCACATACGGGCCAAGAAGTTCCTACCCTCAAAGTTAGTAACAGAGACTACCTTTTTTTTAACATTGCGCAAATAAATGAGTACCACTTCCGGTAGCAATTACTTCTTCATCGCTCTGTAGCCTGAATGCGCTGAATGGTTCCTGGGACGAAACCAGGCAACAAATGTACGTGTGGTTCAAAGAAAATTGACGTCGATGTGCGAAAAGGTAAACTGCAGCGAAGCGCGCGGCAATCGCTGTTTGTGCGCTGTCAGAAGATTGTAAGCTACTGCATTCCTCTGTCTTGCGGTGCCAGTTATGATGGACAAACTGGTAGTTTAAACGTTAGGTTACAAAAGCATTCCAGAAATCTTTTATACATCAGTGCGCCTTGTATGCTTGCACATCGCTGCAATAATTGCAATTCTTGCAAATAAAGACGATCAGTTTTGGAAAAAAAACTCGTTTTCTGGTCACGTGCAAAAAAGAAAGGCGGTTGTTTAGCTCTGGTTAAACCTCGAGTGACGCGATAGCTACAGCTGGCTGAGTAGAACTTGGTCACGTGACCAAGAACGTGACGAACCACGTGATCAGCCACGGCGCCGCGCCGCCGGCAGTTGCTCCGCACCACGTGACCAACCTCGTGACAGCGTGGCGGCGCCGCCATGTTGACGGCTCTAAATGCTACCGTAATGTAGCTATCACCACAAAACAGTTCGCAGAGAGATCACAGAGGCGTTTTTATCGCCACCACACGTGAAGGTTCCTAATGGGCAGTGAAACTCTCTTGGACGTCGGTGGGACGTCTATACAACGTCCAAGAGAAGTTTCAGTGCCCGTTGAATTGTGGCAGCGTGCCAGAAATAGCCCCAACAGGAGGTGAAAGCGCATTCGTAGGTGAATAGGTCAAGCATATCACAACAGAAATAAGTGACACACATGTTGAGTGATGGCCCCATTTCTTTTATTATGTTTTTTTCTTGTCGAATGAAATTTCAGCTGATAGTTGCTTCACGTGCAGTCGTTGCGTCGTTTCGCCCTTGTAACCACTCAACGCACTCAAGCTTCAAAACAATGCAATACCAAGTAGGCTCTTTCCTCTCCTAGCTAACTGCTTCATCCCTGAGGAAAGCAAAAAGGCAGAGTGCCTTTTTTTCTGGATAATATTGATTCATATTCAAAAAGTAAATCGAAATTCTATATTAAACGCAAACAACGTAACCCTGAACACAGCGGTAGAGAAAATCCAGATGACTAACGGATTACACTTTAGTTTCGAGTTTTTATAAGAGAAAAAATCATCACAACGGATGTGCACATGACAAAGCAGCACTTTATTGATTCTGACGTACAAAAATTGGACTCTCGCTGCCTTTGGAGTATAATAAAAATAATCTGACGTGATGCGAAAAAGTAGAAGCGTACGCCAGAATCCAAACTCATCCCTGCCCTTTATTGCTTCGAATGATGGCTATGGAAAACAAAGACCTCACCTCCAGTTGACAGAACAGTGCCTGATAACTTCTGACAATCGCCGTAACCGTATAGACAAAAAAAAGAATTTCGTCACGTTTTCCTCTTAACGCGAGAAGTTTTGGGAGGCGCAGCTTACACGGAGTTTGTTATAAAACAGAGAGCGCTCGCTAAAAATATAACTTGTTTTGCGTACACAAGTAGGTCACCCTCCAGCATTCCATAGCAGAATTAAACCTAACCCGCAACGCCCTTTTTGTGTTCATGTGTTTGTTTTTGTTCTCTTTGTATCTTTTATAACCACTCCCCTCGAACATGCTCTGCATCAATAAGAAATAAATAAATACCGTGATCTTTCATGTCAATTCTTTTTAATAATCCCACGTGCTTCGAGCTTCACAAAGTGCTTTTTGTCGCAGCAACTCAGTGCTCGCTTTCTGGCTGCTGCCTAGGGCTAAGAAAAAAGCTACAACAAAATCTGCAACAAAATCTATCTTGGTGCAAAAGAAATGGCGTATAGTGGGATAGTGGTTATAATGGATATGATTTTAACAAGCGCAAGAAGTTTATGGTCTTCTCCCCATACGGCCTTCTATACTGTCGTGCAAACTTCTCGTATGTGTCTGTAAAATCTGACAAACTTGTCAAACAATTTACAGACATGTCTGAGGAGTCTGCACGACCTTATAGAAAGTCTTACCCCGAGAGACCTTAAACTTGTCAAACCTGGTAACCTGACATATAGGGCTTCGATTTTCGATAAACTGAAGACAAGTGAACGAGAAGGACATACGCGACAGGTCGGTAAGAGTCCATATAAGAAAAAAAGAGTCAGGCGGCAAGGAAGAAGTTGTGTTAGTTTGTTGTTAGCTCTTGTCATCGCACTAACATCGCGCGTTTATTTTCGTAAATTAAACGAGACTAAAGATAAAATTTTGTACCTTAGACTTTAGACCCGCCTTGCACAATCCTCTCGGTAGTACGTAGACGCCATCGCCAGAGGCGACGCAACGTGGTCCACTAGGGAAGACCAAAGGTCAGCCTTCACGCGTATCACGTAGTGTACGGACTGGCAGTGCATCGACAAACACAACGAGTTGTAATACAGACTACAGCGAGTCTACTACGACGGACACTGCTAAATTTCTGGGATTGGCTGTTAGAGTGGTCCAGCCTAGCTACCTTCATGATTGAACTGCGCGAAAGAAACGGGGACCAAGAAGAAACACGTACACACACACAGCGCAGACCAACTTTTAATTCGAAAAACGCCTCGAGCATTCCTTTTATGCACACCTAATCACCACATGAGCATAAAAGGAATGCTCGAGGCGTTTTTCGAATTAAAAGTTGGAAGTCTGCGCTGTGTGTGTGTACGTGTTTCTTCTTTGTCCCCGTTTCTTTCGCGCAGTTCAATCATGAACGAAATCCACCAACTAGCCCGCCTCAAAACCCTTCTTTAGCTACCTTCACTTGCAGCAGAGCTCACAAGTCGTCTGCACATCTCCACTAATGTTGTGGCCGGGTGAATGCTGGATGTCGACATTTGGCAGTGAACCGAGTGCGAAACGGTTTCAAGGTTTACTCGCGAGAGAGCAGCTCTACCGTAAAACATAGATGTGAGCCTGCGAACAGGCGCAACAATGCAGCAACTTCGACTTCGGCGTCGCCCACAGGCTTGAAAGCAGAAGCGTTTAATCACGTCGTGAAGTTTAAAACAAATCCTTGAAAATATTGTCCGAAAGCTAAGACGCCACATATTTAATCGACCCCAGCAACATCGGCCTACCATCCCTAATGAATGCCCGTACGTGGAGACCCTGCTGACGAATGAAAACTTTAGTCCATCAAGACACCCCCGATGAGCCAAACAAGGCAAAATCAGATCCCGTAACATCCGACCCATCAGTTTTTTTTTTCGTATCTTCTAATCAGGCAGAAAGCAATAAGTTAACTCTTGAACGAAAAAAAAAACCTAGGAGGTGAACCTCTAAAATAAAAAGGGAACCAGGCTATGTCGCTTACAGAGGCAAAGTGATAAACGCAACATCAGGAATGATGCATTCTGGACTTAATTTTTATTGTTCTATCACGAAAAGGTGACCATTAGTGTTCTCAACATGACCACAGCCGAAATGATCCGTCTTTCACAGAATGAGTTGGACCATGTCCATCTGCGGAGGGTGTGTCCGGTAACTTCCACTACTACATTGGCTCTATGGAGCTTCCTGAAGAATTAAAGCATAGGGAAAAGGAAGCAAAGAAATCAGTTTTGCGTGCGGGCCAAAGACGCCTCACAGCAATTCACCTGGCCTACAAGATTAGCTGTCTGAGCTGCCTAATGCACAGAGTAGTTGCGAAATCAGAGGGCAAATGAATGGGCCGACTGGATCCATGTCGTTGTCTTTTTTCGTCTGTCCTTTTCTTTTACTTTTTTAGAACGCATAAATGCAGTCTGTACAAATGTGGTTGGAAGCAACCAGATTCATTGATGCAGTTTTCGTTCTGAACTAATCAGCAAACGCGAATCAGGAACATTGAAAACGGGGCCCCAGCATGCAATAGTATTATGGGTCCACCATGCTCTTGCTCGATGTAAAAATGAACATTGTGTTGATGTGAGCGTCATTTCTTCCCCCCCCCCTCTCTCTCTCTCTCTCTCTCTCTCAGATGGGGTGATGTAAGTGGTTGCGCAAATGATCAGTTTCTTTAAAGGTTCTTGCGCCATCGTCCTCTGCAAATCCGGATGCCCGTGCACTGCCCCGCCCTCTCCTCCACTGGTGCCACCTTCTGGAGGCCCCGCAAAACTCTAAATAATAATAATAATTGGTTTTTTTTGGGGAAATGAAATGGCGCAGTATCTGTCTCATAAATCGTTGGACACCTGAACCGCACCCTAAGGGAAGGAATAAAGGAGGGAGTGAAAGAAGAACGGAAGGAGGAGGAGCCGTAGTGGAGGGCTCCGGAATAATTTCGACCACCTGGGGATCTTTAACGTGCACTGACATCGCACAGCACACGGGCGCCTTAGCGTTTTTCCTCCATGAAAATGCAGCCGCTGCGGTCGGGTTCGAACCCGGGAACTCCGGATCAGTAGTCGAGCGCCCTAACTACTGAGCCACCGCGGCGGGGTAAACTCTAAAGGAAGAATAGTTTTTCATTGGGCTAGTTCGTATGGTGTTGTTGGCTCTGTAAACGCACCAACAACGGATAGAAGTGGCGACGCACACCACGCAGAGTCCTGGTTCAACTTCATCCAGAAGGCGAAAACAAATATAAGCAGCTAAAGGTCATGTGATTCAGTTGACGACAATCATTCAATGACAAGTGCCAAAAAAATGTTTAAAAATAAAACAACGATAATGGCAACAAAGCCACGTGGTAGGGATGAGCTATGAAAGGGCTCTTCGTTGTCAGTGCAACCAGAATATTTTACTGCTTCATAAATTGAAAACACTAAGCCCGTTCACTGCTTGTCCCTACCATGCGGGCGGGTTCCTATCATCGTTACTTTTCTTTTAACCTGTTTCTTTTTTGTTCGGAAGTGTCATCTGTCAATGTACGTCAACTGGATCACATTATCTTTATGCTGCGTATAATTGTTTTGACTTCCTGGAGCCATGTTCTATATGCTGTCCATTTTTCGTTGTCAATTTCGAGTCCATTTAGTTCTCTGTCAGTGGTTCCTCACATGTACCCGCGCCTTTCAAGCCTCTGTGGCAAGCTACCCGACCATTGGGTGGTTGGCCACCGGAGCTGATCATTGGCTGACATTGGATGCAATATGCAGCCAATGATGAGGTGCATCACAGCGCTCTATCAACAGCAGACGACCGGACCTGCCCACTGGATGTCAGTGTCATTGGCTGCGATATGTAGCCAATGATGAGGCGCGGTCGCTGAGCACCCAATGGGCGGATCACTTGCCACAAACGCTTGAAAGTCTCGTACATCTGAGTGACCGCTGATTGTAGAACAAATGGACGCGAAATGGACAACGGAAAATGAACAGGCCCCGCCGCGGTGGCTCAGTGGTTAGGGCGCTCGACTACTGATCCGGAGTTTCCGGGTTCGAACCCGACCGCGGCGGCTGCGTTTTTATGGAGGAAAAACGCTAAGGCGCCCGTGTGCTGTGCGATGTCAGTGCACGTTAAAGATCCCCAGGAGGTCGAAATTATTCCGGAGCCCTCCACTACCGCACCTCTTCTTCCTTTCTTTTTTCACTCCCTCCTTTATCCCTTCCCTTATGGGGCGGTTAAGGTGTCCAACGATATATGAGACAGATACTGCGCCATTTCCTTTCCCCCGAAAAACCAATTATTATTATTATTATTATTATTAAAATGAACAGCATATAGAATACGGCCTCTGAATGCGTTCAGTTGTGAGTAAGCACTTTGTGCGTATCCACTTCTGACCGACCTTGTCTTTGGGCGCCACCAGAACCAACGACACTAAAGTAGTTGACCCCTTCTGTTGCGCAACACAAATACTGAATCAGTGCTTTATTGCGGTGGCCCAAGTTTTCTCTGAGTGAAATGCGTTTCTAGTCCTAAAGTTGGGGAGAAAGTTCTTTGCAGGCATGCGTTGCGACGAAGCATAAAGGTTTCGCTTCCTGAACCAGCGCCATTATGTCATGTTTCATTCGTATAATTTTGCTTTTCCCGGGAAATTTTTCATCTAAACTAAGGCAAAAGTTAAAAGAGAATGCTGGCGTGTTTTGAGAGAGTTTTAGGAATTAGCATGCAAATGAGGGGATTTTTGTCGGCGGAAGATATTTTCGGCTAATGATAAAGATCAAGACCCAGACAATGGCTAAAGCACTCTCCAAACCCAGAAAACAAAAAAAGAGAACGGCGCAATCTGTTTCACGGAGGGAAGTCTTTCCTTGCGTTCGCCTTTGATAGTGGCCACCGCCCTTTCTAGGCAAATATTTCAAGCGCCCTCTCTTTTCAAGCGAGCCACAAAAAAGAGCCAACGCTGAGGCAGCGATTGAATATCGAGCGTTAACACAGCTGGCATCGGTCACAGGTTCGAATCCCTGCCACGAGCTAGACTCTAACTTAACTAAGAAGTTACGGAAAAACCGGAAAATGTATGACAACACCCCGAACACACTGCGACAAACGGTTCAGCCACAGTGTTCATAAGAAGATTCCTAAAGACGTGGAATTGGGGGTACATAGGCCGCCGGTCCGACTCCCTGCCGCGTGCTAGTCTCTAACTTACCTAGTATGTTTATGCTGCACAAAACGCCTTTGTCGCTCAAGAGCCGCCGAGACCTGCTGGATGGCCCAGGTTTGCACGTCACGGTCAGAGCATTCCGCCGCAGCCGCGAGTCGCGGCGGAATCGTTATGCTTTTAGAAGCCTCGTCGGGGAATTTTGTGCAGTCCCATAGGATGTGCGTCAGAGTTGCCCTCTCCCGCTGGCACACGCCACACACATCACTTTCATATAAGTTTGGGTATAGATGAGTCATTAGCACCGGGGTTGGTAAAGAACCAGTTTGTAGTTGTCTAAACAGCACCGCCTCCGCTCGGCTCAGTCCCGGGTGTGGGGTTGGGAAAGTCCTTCGAGCGAGGCGGTAAAACTGCGCAAGTTCATTGAATGTTGTCATGTGGTCTTTGGCACTACACCACGTTGGGCGGTCGGTTGCAGCGGCGCGGTTGGTTAGCGCTCGCGCCACTGCATGTGCCGTCTCGTTGTGGTTAGCGTGCCTCTCCGACGCATCGTTGCCCGCATGCGCCGGGAACCACCTGAGTCTGACATACCTTTCTTCCCGTTGTAGGTCAGTCGAGCACAGAACGCGCACAGCCTCAGCGCACACTTTGCCCTTGGCATAATTGCGCACTGCACTTCGGGAATCACACAGCACCGTTTGGCATCCGGGGTCGGCAATAGCCAAGGCAATGGCTACCTCCTCCGCCTGACGTGCCTGTGGGACCCGTAAGCTTGCCGCTGCCCTCGTGGCGCCTGATGACGCATCGATGGCAGTAGCTACGAACGCCGTGTGGTCTCCCTGGTATTCAGCCGCATCCACGAACCTGGCGTGCGCATCCTTGGCATGGAAGTCGATGAGGAATTTGGCCCTCGCCGCTCTTCGCTCCTTATTAAACTCAGGGTTCATGTTTCTCGGGATGAGGTCTACCCGAATCCGGCATCGGGTCCCGTCAGGAACAGGAACGTCACTAGTGGCCTTTTTCAACCTGGGCGTGAAGCCCAAGTAATGAAGTATACGCCTACCGGCCTCGGTCAAAGAGAGCCGCTCCAGCTGGGCAGTCTGTTGCGCTTCCGCAAGTTCCTCAAGGGCATTGTGGACCCCGAGTTTCAGGAGCTTGTTGGTGTCCATACACTCGAAAAGGCCGAGCGCCGCCTTGTAAGCTCGGCGTATGAGGCCGTTGATCTTATTCTTTTCACACTGCATCCAGTTGTGAAAGGCTGCAACGTAGGTGACGTGGCTAACTACGCAGGACTGCACAAGCCGAATCAAACTTTCTTCTACACTACTCGAAAGGAAAGGCGGTCATACCGTTTTAAGAATTTTGTCGCGCTCCGCCAAATATCGCGCTTCTGCGCTTGTATTTGCGCTGCGCTAAGATGCAACGTTTTCTCTGACGTCGTGCTTTTCTCAGCGACTCGGCATCGGAGATAGTTGATAAGCCTTTCGGACACTTTAATTGCATTTGGCAGCTCAAACCGTTCGTTGGGGGCCAATTCCTACTATTTAACTTAAGATGGACCGATTCGACGGATCGATCAATCTGGGAGTAAATACGATAGTCATGTTGGAGGTATACCAGCCTGAGTTTGTATGTTAACTTTATTAGTTTGCGCAGCTGCATCCTTCGACCTAATTATGAAATCAATTCTGGTTTATTAAACCCTGAAAGTAGATTCTGGAACACTTTTTGCCTTAACGCGCAACATTAGGTGATGAGGTAAGGGTGAACTTCGGATCACTCCAAGCTAGAATATCTGGTGGAAGGCGGTAAAAAAAATGCAAACGCACGCAACAAGTCGTACCTAGAAAAGTAATGTGCTTCGGTCTTTATCAATGGCTAAGAACTACAATAATTAATAAAAAACCAGTTCAAAACAGGTCGGGAAAAATATGGAGGGATATTTAAAAATGTGCAGAGAAAAAGTGCCCGAAATAGGAAGTTTTTCGCTTAAGTAAGCGAACTTTTAGTTACGCCTCGTAACAATTCTGAGCGCCAGTCTATTGCTGGCATGTCCAGCATTCTTGGATAAAAATTTTGAATATTGAAAAATTGTAAGGCACTGTTATGGAAACATTGAAGGCTTTGGCTCACTCTGACAATATGCAGCTTTTCCAAAGCTAGCATTGAGCAGTTATGACTTTCATTGAAAACCGATAGGGAATGCTTTTGACAATAGCGAAAACGGTAATTATTAGCAAAATATGCAAGCCTTCGGAAGGTAGACCCGCCGATATATTGATTATTGTAATGGAATCTTACAATACATAAAAAATGCATTCATAAACACTTTCCCGCTTAAAAAGTTTTTTTTTCCAAAATTTTTGGGCATAAGTGCAAGTTATTTTCAGCAAAAAAAAAAAACACGAATGCCTTTGTAACTCGCACTTTTCGGTTGACATAAATTCTCAAAAGCTGTGCAAGAGCGGCTGGTTTAACAAGCGAGTTATATTTGGGTAACATTTTCTGCTCATGTGACGGTCACACGAAGCCCCAGTGCTCGCCCTTCGCCATGACTTTGAAACATCGGGACACATTGTAAAAAACAAGCGGAAGTGATAGCACTTTACTATTCAAGCGTCGAAAGGGGAAGGTTCCCAGAGGTAGCGAAAACACTAAGAGAGTTTTCATGTTCCGAAGGAGACTTGCGCCGGACGTCCGGGTCGCTGTTCAAGGTTGGCGGGCTCATACTAAAACGCGGTACGGTGTAGAGGTTACCCAACGCGTGGATGATGTAAGCGATCAAAAGCGGCCATCTTGTTGAGCGTCGTACAGCAGGACGAGCTGCCCAGCTCTTCCGCTAATAAAATGCGGGGTAGATGGGGAGGGGGGCAGATATTTGGGTTGGAGGTAGTGCGGTGATTGAATCATTAAGGGAGTGAGCTAATTGAGGTAGTGCGGTGAATGATTATGCCTCTATAGTGCGATGTTTAGTTTATTTTATGGGGGTTTAACGTCCCAAAGGAACTCAGGCTATGAGGGACGCCGTAGTAAAGGGGTCCGGAAATTTCAATCACCTGGGGTTTTTTAAACTGCACTGACATAGCACACTACATGGGCCTCTAGCATTTCGCCTCCATCGAAATTCGACCGCCGTGGCTGGGATCGAACCCGCGTCTTTCCGGTCAGCAGCCGAGCGCCATAACCGCGGCGCCACTGTGGCGGCACTTATCTATAGGGAGGGTAAGCGCCACATATCTGACAGCAAGGGTGGCCTTAGTGGTTTGGTATGGGGTAGGTGTAGAGGTTGCAAGGCAGGGAATCGTGCTTGTCAGATGTAATAACAATAGTGGCGAGGTGATATATGGGGAAATGAGGAAGGAAGCATCGGAAGTAACGTAGCTTTTTTTTTTTGGGGGGGGGGGGGGTGTTCTCTATCTTCTGTGTTTCGGTGTACGGTGCGTTCGTGCTGGAGGTTGTGCTTTTCCAGCCAAGGGAAAAGGTTACTCGGAAACATGTCGCGAGTGGGCGCATGTGCCCTTTCATTCTGTTTTAATTCCCTGGTGGTCAGGAACCCATTCCAGAAGGATGTCCACGTGTGGGTACTTGTGCATATAAGTGTTACGTTGTGCGAGGTCCTGGCTTGATAGTTTGTTGATATGTTGACTGTAACATCGGATATTTTTTAGACGGTGAGAAGCGGCTATCACCAGACGCGCGTAGCATTTCCAGAAGCGTGATTTCGTTATTTTAAAGGCGCGAAGCCGGAACCTCATTGTGACATATTAGCCCAACGTAGCTTGTACAGCCAGCTCAATCGACCGGTTACAATATGAAAATGAGATTGCCACATTGTAATGAAAGTTATACAGCAGGTTTTTTTCCTTGCTTTTGGTTGCTTATTCCATGTTTGGCAACCATGGGACATTTCATTCCGGTGGAAATCATTTTTTTTTATTTGGCGCTTCTGTAGCCTCTGTTCGGATCATTTCTCTGGAAATCGCTGAATTTTCGACGTAACTAACATACCCCGCACGATAATACCCGCTCCTGGCATCAGTAACAAAGTTTTGAGGGTCGTATTAAGTTGTATCAAGCATTTTATATAACCTAGCGTTTTGTGTAACGTTTCAAGTAAAGTTTGTTACCTTATCGCTGCATCACGCGAAGCATCGCTCCTGGACACAGAGTGAGTTTCGGTTGCGGTTTGCTGCTCTCGCTGTTTTTACTTGGTTCCACAAGGTGCTACATTAAAGAAAGCTTTATTGCGGTGGACTATAGGGAACGTAATTTGACTATCAACTCAAAACGTTAGAAAAATTCTCTGAATTGTCCTTTAAGGGTGCCAGCTAGGGCATGTCGTAAGTTGAATGCCAAACAATTTCAACCTGTAAATAAAAAAGGTCTGAGAAGTCCGCAGCCTCAAGAGAGTTCGCACTTACCGCACGTGCAAAACGCGCAAATATAACTCCGTCAAACGGCCACAGTTAATTCATAACACTACTTACTAATTCATGGCTCGACAGCAATAATGCGGGGCTGCATCTGATGAAATGTTTTTATTCATGTCGTTCAGCGCCTCTTTCTTGTCACTCGGTGGGGCTGTGTAGTTGGAAGTTCCGGTTCTGTGCAGTTGAGAAGGAGGCCGCCGCGGTGGCTGAGTGGTTACGGCGCTCTGCTGCCGGCCCGAAAGACGCGGGTTCGATCCCGGCCGTGGCGGTCGAATTTCGATGGAGGCGAAATTCTAGAGGCCCGTTTACTGGGAGATGTCAGTGCAAGTTAAAGAACCCCAGGTGGTCGAAATTTCCGGAGCCCTTCACTACGGCGTCTCTCATAGCCTGAGTCGCTTTGGGACGTTAAACGCCCCTAAACCAAACCAAAACCAAAGCAGTTGAGAATACGAGATCAAGCTGTCTGCGCAGACCTTCCTCCAAGCACAGCTTACAGGGCTAAGGGCTTACAGTATACTGTCATGTGCTACTAACGCCAGACTAATGAGCAAATGAGTTTTTCAAACTTCGAATGCACCCTTCTGTTGTGATTACCGTGAGCATTTGCGAACATGGAAAACGAAACGCGACAAACGCTACGTGAACACACACGTACAAATGCAGTCTCTAGGAGTCTAGGAAGGACGCACTTCTGATGTGAACCAATTATAGTTTAACTGCACATCCTATTGGTATGAAAGCAGCAAGGAAGCGCAAATGAAGCTAACTTGAAGTATCTGCCGACTGGCACTGTAATTACGCAGTTGACTAATGATGTTGCTCTGGTGACGCTGTTGAACATCACGGTACTCTGAGTTATTAGCGTCTAGTGTATGTGCTATTTCAATATCTCAGCATTCGAACAACAGCGCGATTTGACAACCAACCTCTACTGCACGCTCTTGCAAAATGCTCGTCTGTGAGCCCCGCATTTCAAAATACTAATCCTTTCTAACCAGCGTCCCATGTTTTTATGCGCACATTGGACTAGTTGAGGACTAACCCCTACCCGTGCAGTATGTAAATTTTCGTTAAGTTAGCGCTTCACTTTGCATACAAGTCTAAGTTTACAGGCTTTGTATGCTTTTCAGTGCAGTTTGGATTAGCGCTGAGCAAACCCCTGGGGAGCTGGAAACTGCGTACTTGTATTCTGATGTTGGGTCCTCTACTCTTCCGCAATCGCAGTGTCGGAGAGGTGGCTGAACAAACGGCTCTGTCTAATCATCATTGGACAGGAGGTGCCGCTCTTCTAAACATCGCGTCGTGCGACGGACGAGTGCGACGTCCTTTTCTGCATCCACAATCCCGCGAGGCGCTGCTAATCCTGCCCCCACAAGCGACGTGCTTCCCTGCGCCGGGCTAGGATTAGCGCAGACACGTGGAGAAGGACGGACGAAGGGGGATTAAGCAGCCGGATTAAGGGGCAAGTTACTCGGAGATATTCATAATTCAGATGCCAGCGTCGCAAAGTTCTCGCGCGTGGCCGTGCATCAAAGTGCGAGAAGTTTCCAGTACGGATGTTTAACCGAGGGTCCCTAATTAGGCTCAACGAAAGGGTAAAACATCTTTTTTCGGGCGCTGCAGATTCGAAATGGCTGAAAAAAAGCCTAATAAAAACGTGAAGTGGCGGTCCTTGCGTAGATTACGCTACAATTCAATCAATACAGAAATATTTGGAAAGAGTCTTGCCCTTTGGCATAGTACTTGTTTTTTAATATTATTATTACAACCCACAAGATCCGATGTATAGTGTTGTCACTAAACAACTGCACTGATTTCTCCTACATTTTTGCATAATCTAAAAAGTACAAAAAACACGATATAGTGCTTTTATGACTGTGTCATAAACCTGAATGTCTGGTGCTTAAAACATTATGAAGACCAGCTGGGGCGGCTCACTGGTTATGACGCTCGAGTGCTGACCCGAAAGACGTGGGTTCGATTCCGGCCACGGTGGTCTCACTTCGATGGAGGCGAAATACCAGGAGCCCGTGTACTGCGCGATTCCAGTGCGCATGTTAAAGAACCCGAGATGGTCGAAATTATCATGAGCCCTCCACTACGGTGTCCCTCATAGCCTGAGTCACATTTGGACGTTAAACCCTATACATAAAACTCTCTGCCGCCACGGCAGTTCAACTGCTCACACCCACCCGCCAATGTCGCCACCTTTATACTTTGCGCTTGCCTCGACTGGAAGAGTAAGCGGTAAACTGTAAACTTTTGCAACAGACGATATGCTGCTTATGCACTCCTGTATTCAGCATGCGAAAACAGGATGCAACAAAACGTCACGCTGAGGTGTTCTTTGTTATTTGCGAGAGTGTGAACTTGTAACACTCTTGGTGTCCAACTCCTACTCATGATTGAATTCCGGAGTCCACTAAATAGCACAAAAAATGCACCAAGTGAAGCCCGAAGCAACATTCCTGTTTATACTAACAATCTTGTCATCTCCGTGTATCCAACCAGAACATAATGCATGGCAGCGGTGCCTGACTGAAATAACTCCCGCCAGTCTATGATCATACAACCTTGCTGCACACAACAGTCTCCACCTCACTGAGAGCATTCGCATTTTCTTTCTCAGCGTCCCATTCAATGTGGTACGTCGGGTCAGTCGCCGGAAATGTTTCAGAAGGCACCGAGCGTTCGCGCATTCATCAAAGTGAGTACAAATGCATGGACACAACGTCTGTAGATTGCAGAGCTTCATGAAGTCTGTGCGCGGCTCGAGGCTGCTCTTTCACTAAGAGAGAGAGCGAGAAATCTTTTCTTCAAAACAGGGCCAAATTTTCAGAGCACTTTTAGAAGCTTAGTTACTTCTCCGGCGCGATAAATTAAGAAACCTGGAATGCTTGCAAGAGCTTTTAGCTGTGTACTTGTTTGTATGCATGAAAAGTAAAAAGCAATTTATTCATAATTATATTATGTTCCGGAAGTAAGTGTAATTTAAATACACTACTTTTTTGTTAGCAGTTGTATTTGGTAATGTTATTGAATTATATTTTCGTTATTTCTGTGCAAGTATTTAGCAGTGAAATCTCATTAGTTTTCAAAATTAATTTTGCCATGTGTGGTCTCGTGAAAACCGTACGTACAATGAGTAATAGATGAGAAATGTTTTAAGGAATACCAATCTTCGTGAAAGTTTGCGCACTTTGTCGTATGAGAACTTGTAACTTTAAATTTCTCTCCGTTAATCCGTCTCCTTTTTTTTTTGTTCATGAAACTATTGCTATCCGATATTCCGCCGTTAAGTTAAAGCAGCTTTGCAGAACCTGATTTTTTTTCTTTAACGATGAAACGTTAACTTTCTATATAATTCACAAGTCCTGCGATTCCTAGGTCAAGCTGAATGTTCTTGAAGTTTTCTAAAAACTTCACAAGAACCGGCCCCTGGCATAGTCAGCCCGATATTCGCCCCAACCATGAAAAAGCTAAAAAATGAAATACAGCAAAACAGAGAAAGTGTGCGCAGCCGCTTATACAGGTCCGCTTTCTTCAGTTCGTACTCTCGTTCGCAGCCTTTAAAAGCCGTGCGCTATACCGAGTTGGTCAAGCGCAAAAACAGGACGAAACCAATGTCGGTGTGTCCCCGGCGGGCCAGTGATGACCGCTGTCCTGCAAATAGCACCACATTTCGTGGGTTGCCCGTAGACCCGAACCTGCTCCGCTATCTTCCGCCGGACATGTTTCGGCACTTCGTGTCCGCTTGTAGCTTCTCCCACCCTGGAAGCAGTGGCGACAGCAACCACAGCCCGGAGGCGGTGAGCTGCTGTACCTTACAGGAGCCTGCCGCAGAAAAGCAGGCATGCATATATGCGCCAGCTTTTCCTTTTTACTTTAGCCTTCCCTCAAGCACCTGCTGCCTGTCCCAAGCGCAGCTCCAGGTGGCTCCATGTGTTACCGCATTTCGTAAGCGTAGTTTCACGTGGCAAGGCGTGACTGACATTGGCAATGCATCCGATGACCGGAGGCAAACACGGCGGGTAATGCACCTACACCTCTGGGGAGAAAAACCGAACATCTCCGAAGGCCCTAGTTTCGTGGCTTGGTGGCAAAAAACTAAATGTGAAGAAAAGAAAAAGGAGGATGCAAGGCGCAAGACGGCCACTTGCGCCTACTCGGTAAACGCAAGACGTCAACTCCATCCTATTTCACGGTTACTTGGCTTTTGCCTGAAAAAAAAAAAAAAAATTAGCCCGCGCTTTCGAAATATTGTAATCGTGCTGGCGGTGGCGACGTTATTGGTACACCAGTGGTGTTACTATTAACTGATTATACCGGATGTCCCAGCAAAATGTAACCACTCTTTTAAAAGAGACGAAGTGTCCTGGCCCGATGAAACGAACTAAGGGTTGTTCGGAGTCGGTGGCCTGGTCTGGAGTGTTTTGCGCTCTTCACAGTTAATTAATTAGTTAATTCTAATTAGCTAACTTTTTAATTATTGAATTGAGGAACAAAGCGTCAATGTAAAAGTTCTAGATCGTCTCGAAACGCTAGCAGCGCTGTTCCCAAGGTACGATTTACTTATTGGCCTTAAAAGAAAGCTATCACGTGACCAGCTGCTGGCTCACATTTCTACCCCCGTGTGTACGCAAGGGCTCATCGGAAAGAGCACTTCATAAAAAAAAGATTTTGTTTTCTAAGACGCATCTTGGGACGTTGAAGTGACATCTCTGTCGCGTGGGTTTTTTTTTTTTTAATGCTGGAAGTTACGGTTTAAGGCCGATGAAAAAACTACTTTACGTAAACGGCACCTTCGAGAAAACGTTTCAATCAGCTCTTTTTCATAGCGATCTACAATTTTTCCATTGGCACTTTGTTACCGAAATCAATAATTAAAAAGTTAGTAATTGCTCTTAAATAATTAGCCAACTTCGAAGAATGAAAAATACCGCAGACTGGCCACGCCACTGTAAACAGTCCTCAGCTGGTTTCACGCGGCTAGGACATTTAGTGTTTTTTAAAAGCTTGATTACATTTAGCTGGGACACATGGTATATTAAAGTGAATGAACCAACGGGCGGAACGCAGCAATATGGCGATGTCTCTTTGCTATAGCGAACAACAACAAAAAAAAATATTACGAAATGACACGCTCAACTTTTCCCCTCGCCGGATGCATGTCGTGTACGTTTTGATCTCGCTGTGTGGCGAGTGATGACTGCAACTGCAATTTCCTGCCAGTGTGGACGTTATCCACTCTGAGGGGATCAGCCGAGGATTAAGAGAAGTAGGAAGGCTAGTCATGAGGACACGCTTTTTCCAATAAAAAATATAAAAGGAACGCGATAACAGCGGTTGAGTTTAACGACGTGGACCAATTGAAAACACGGTTGTGTACTAATCCAGTGTGTTTAGAGCAAGATTTCAAGGTGAGTGTATGAAATGACATAGCCAACAGTGATCCTCATTGAAGCATGTGCACCATGGCTACAAGGAAAAGCTTTACAGCTTTCACAGAAAGTTTTTACTCTCGTTAACAAAACTACAACAGCAATGAAAGAGGAAGTAAAGAAAGCCTTAGAAGCACTAGAAAGGAGGAAACAAGCTGGTGAGGATCAGGTAACAGCAAATCTGTTGATAGATGGCGGAAAGATTGTGCTAGAAAAACTGGCTTTTCTGTATAGGTAATTACTCATGATCGCGACCGCGATTGCTTCATTTCTATATTTCACAAGCAATCTTTTACACCCTTGGTCAACAATGTTTGGTTTTAATTTTATGGGGTTTAACCTCCAAAAATAACTCCGGCTATGAGGGACGCCGTAGTGGAGACCCCTGAATAATTTCAAGCACCTGGAATTCTTTAACGTGCACTCAAAATCGCAGAGTAAACGGGCCTCTAGAATTTGGCCTCCATCGACATTCGGCTGCCGCGGCCGGGATCGAACCCGTGCCTTTCTGGTCAGCGGCCGAGCCCTATAACCTCTGGGCCACCGCGGCGGCAGAAAATTGTGTAAATTCGCTTTCTTTGTAGGTGTTTTGCTTTGGCGATGACCAGTGCGTGTTTTGCGTTTTAAGGAACACTGCATGGACAACGCACCGTGTTCTAATCACAAGGAGACCACTCTTGTCAAAAATTGAACTTCATTAAGCTAAAAAAAAGTGCCAAAAAACGAAATACAGGTGCCTGTCTGCCTTCTCTGCTGGCCTCGCTACGTGTCGCGTCGCCGGCGTCGCGTCTCAAACGTCAGCCGATGCCATCTGTCACCGCCGACTCCATGAAGACTCTCACCTGTGTTGTCTTCCAGTGCACGGGTGAAAAGCAGAAGGCTGATGTGCAGCGCGGCTCAGACATTGATTCCTTTTCTGAAATACCCCTTTCAGCATTGGCCCTCTGACACGAGGGAATTACTTGACAAGGAACAATCATTTGGTTGCACTACCCGGCAATAAAACAAATAACAATGCGGAACGCGCATGAGAAGGGACGATAACCCTGATATAAACCACTGCTCGTGCGATTACCCTTGTTGTTCATACGCGTCGCTGACACACCCCTCACGCGGGCGTATTTCGTACCTTCCTCCTTTGGTGGCAGGCTCCAGTCGGCATGCACATCACATTGCAATGCTTGGCCTCTGGGGGTGCTTTCACGTGGCAACAAGAAAAGAACATATTTTCCTAATACGCGTGTTACTGCGTTTTGACAACGATGCTCACTGCGTGCGGACGATGTGTAATTTCATCATTTTAGCAGGGCTAGAAGAGACCCCTCGGTTTATCTTCTAAAAGATTCCGTTCACCTGCAATCAGTGCTTAACATAGCAGTAGCGCTAATTGGTATCATTGATTCGTTTTTGAAAACGAGAACGATTAAGCAGAGCACACAAGGAGAACACACAGAGCAGGCAGACGTAAACAGCGCTCACTAAACAACAGAAATGGCGTTAGCAGACGCACGGAAATAAATGTAGAAACATAAATCAAATATCGCAGCCACGGAGAAAAAAAAGAATGCGCTAGGTTTGACCTGAACCTCTCTTTTCCGGCCGGTAGCTCGACCGTCAGAGAACTAAGACATGTCAATAGCTTCCGTAGTTGAGCAAACAAGAAACCGGAAAAGAGGGGCTCGTTAGACACACATGACAGAAGCCAACAGTTTCTGACACCAAGGAGCCCGGGGAATGTTTCTTTTATTTTAATTTCTGGCGTTGATCATTGAAAGATTAACAGTGTGATAATTTTATCGCTTAAGATGATTGACTGAAAATCAAAATAAAAAAGAACCACACGCCGCCGGTGGGATTCCAATCCACGACCTCCGGATTTCGCATCCGGTGCTCTGCCAACTGAGCTACGACGACGGCTGTCCAATCTTCTGCTTCTGCTTTCGGGCGTAGTATTTATGTGGAGTTTAGCCTAAACTTAAGAGTGTTCAAGAGGACCACCCTCCTCAATAGTGGCGGACGTAGTACGTCCTGCATTACCGCGAGTGGGACGTGAAACGCGAGCGAACGGTGAGGGCGAAAACTATGCGAGAATCCTCTTAAACTACCTATAGCCTCAAGACTGTCAGAACTGAAGCCCTCGTTATGTACAGAGCCGACAAAGAAAGAAAAAAAAGGGACTCGTTATGATAAATTTGTAGGTAGCCAACAGTCGCCGAAACCAAGGAACACAGGGGACATTTCTCTTTTTTTAATTTGTGGTGTTCATCAGTGGGATATTAATAGTGTAATTACACTATCCCTTAAAGGCAATTCATTAAAAAAGCAGAAGAAAAAACTATATGCCTTCTCCCATTTTCTCAATATGTAGGAAAAAGCCTCGAGCGCCTATAAAGGACACGACCTAGGGCACAACGCGTTCTCATGCCCTCGATCCGAGCGTTCAAGTAATGGCAGGTGTGATCTGGGCATGCAGCCTCCCCATCCTTCCTCGCCCCCCCCCCCCTCTCCTCGGCGCAACCTCCCAAATTCTACAGAATCTTTCAACCTGTGTAAGTGGGAACTTGATAAACCCCGGCAAAGAAACACAGAACAGCACTTCGAAACCGAAGAAAGGAGTGTGCTGAGAAGTTCGTTTCATCTATCTTTCCTCCTTGTATTTAATGCTTCCAGGTGACCAACTCCGCATCAGCACAAGCTACTAATGTACCCTCATTCTGCAGTGAACCCACTTGAGATTACCCGCTATAAATAATAAGCGGTATATAAGCTGCCGATTGGTTATCCCGTGACTGCCGCTCGATCTAGAGGACATCAGAGAAAGAAGAGAAAGCGAGGGTAATAATTGATTAATTAATCTGTGCATGCCTGGCCCTTGAATCTACATCTGACATTTGAGGGGCGTCATAAAAGTGGCCTCCGGACTAATCTGGGCCATAAGCGTTCGTGAATTATGCAGCCATATCTTAATATACGGGTCTTCTTTTGCATTTCAAGTTTCTGTAAATGCGACCGTAGTGGTTGAGGATCGGGCAAAATCTTTGCCTACTTTGGCCGTTGCAGCTATGCGCTGAGGAAGGACTCTCTGCAAGAGGCTCGAGGAAAGTCCCTTCGCAAGGAACGCTAGCAATGCAAGCAAACAACCTCATAGCCCCGTAACTACCAAGTCTTGTTGGGCAGAGCGTCGTACTAGCAATGTCATGAAAAGTATCTTCGATATCCTCGGGCGGACGTGTGGATGCGCGTATTTTGTTCGGGCTATGCGGAAACAAAAGTGGCAGTCGCATTGGCAAATTAGTTTTAGATGGCAGTCAAATCAAAATCAACTTAACCTCAATGTAGAAGCTTTAGATCTCTGAAATCTATTGAAAACAATCAACCAAAGTGAATGATAGGCCTTCTAGATGCGTCTATTTCTTGCTTCCTTGTTTAGTTTGTTTCTCTGCTTTCTGATGATTTCTTTTTATGTTTCATTTTCTTTGTTCGTTTTGTTTCTTTCTTTGTCCTACATTGTGTACTCTGATGTGCAGAATAAATGGCACTTTATGCACTGACAGAGAGGGAGAAAATACATTTATTATCAACTAAGGTTGGAGGCAGCCGACCAAGGTGTTGAGCTCTTAGTCTAGGGCCCCATTTGATGTAGCTATCCGGATGGTCCGGGCGATCAGGTCACGCTGGTCGTCCAGGGCCGCCGTATACGGGCGGCTTCCCACTGAGACATGGAGGTGTGGGGTATGTGGAGTACTGAGGGAGGATTGGGCTGTTCCCGTCTGGAATGGTAGAAGGTAGGATGTGCGCCACAAAAAGGAAAATTTATAGGGTACAGTGCGGGGTAAAGGGTGTGGCGAAAGTGTTATCTTGATGTGAGTGCCAGAAGGCGGCTTCCTCTCGACGGAAATTTGTGTGAGGTGTTGAGTATGCTCAAGGGAACAGTCAGTACTGTTGGTTGGAGCATGTGCGAATAGGTGACAGGAATGGTTTCCGCCTCCTCTGGGTTGGGATGGCTTTCAACTGAAATCCGGTGGATAAACCTTCGCGCTCTCAAAAAAAAAGCGCTCTTTGCCAGACAGAGACGCGTGCCCACGTGTTGTGATAATGCAGTGTTATCGGGAAGTGACGAGTGTGACGCAGGATGTTATGCGTGATAGGGGAGATACATGTATGTACGTAGCTGCGACAGGCAGTTTGCGAGTAAATGATGTCAATGCCTCTGACAACACAGACTAACTGCTCGGTACATATGCCCTCAATTGCCCGAAGGCAAGACTATTTCGTAATTGCTTCTAAATTTATTATGCTTACAGGGCGTATTCACTACAAGCTATGCTGCCTGTAAAAGGCCAGAAAAGTACAACAGCACACATACCATGTTCTGTATTGTGTAGTGCATTTGCGCTACCAGCAATATTAAATTCGAGGCAGTCACGACATATTATCCTCGCCTTCGGGGTAATTGAGGGCATATACTATAACTAGCAGTTAGCCTGTGTTGCCAGAGGCAATGACCCAACTGGACGCGTAAGGCGATCGAAACGACCACTACGCAGTGAGAGTGGGCCACGACAAAAATAGCAGGTACGGCGTGCCTCTCACGAGGCTCCCAAATGCTTTCAGTCATTAGCCTAACAATGTCTTCAAGAAGCCGCATGCTAACAGGATTGATTCTTTTCTCGCCTTGCTCACCACCTGCCTCCGGCGCACTGCCTCGAAATAAACTGCTTGGTTAGCCCCTGTAAATAATGCTCCCTTGCAATAGTACCCCTTTTGTGGAGAAGCAGTTAGGACGGGAGACCTCCGGTGCATGTTCCCATCTCGAGAGCGAATCTGCTTCAAGCGCAGTAGAGGCAAAAAGCCTGGAACGAGGGGTGTGAAAGAGCTGCAAGAGTGAAAGAATAAAAAATTAAAACAAAAGGAGTGCGCAAAATAATGCATTGAGTGCTGTTCCTATGGCCGGATTTAGAACTAGGTGACACTGGCAGTTTGGTATTGAATTTATATTGAGTGCCGGCACAATCCGGCATCATCGAAATGCAGCAAAATCTTGATCATGCGATGTACCTGTTTCCGAAAAAAATCTTAAAATTTAGGCTCCCAAAGCTCCCCGGTACAGATACAGTGAGCAAAAGAAATGCAGACTTTTCAAATTGTGTTGATAAAGTTCCGATAACGTGTGTTATATTTCCCTCAGTCGTTCTTTCGTAAGTTTTTTAAGGGGAGGCTATTTTAGAACGCGGAAAACACTCCCGTTTAAGTAGCTCGCCGAACCACGAAGAACATTGCAGGCATACAATATTTCGAACCACGAATAGAACGCTGTCTTCTCTCTGTCTGGTACTTTTAGCTCTATCAATTACGTCGACTATGTAGTCAGCCGTCCTGACTGTACACAAAAGAGGGTATTTACTGATGACGCCATGCGTTTTTTAACCCCAGAGACATACTGGCTCTCACCTTGGGCTGCCATGTTGGAGAAAATATTGTATTTGCATTCTAAGTTTGAATAATTCTGCCTGTGAACCAGATCGCTTCTACAATGTGCGAGACCAAAGACAGTGTTTCTATGTTTTCTGAAACTTTTTGATGTTCTATTCCCTGCGCTGTTTTTCTTAATATCAGGAACCTTGTTTACGCGCCGTTGCGGCCTCCATGGTGGAAGATATACTTGCATGCCTATAAGGGACACCTTACTTGGTAGACGAGGCTCAAAAGGCGGTAACTGCTCTTGGAGGTCATTGACGGGTGCTTGCCGATGGCAAGGACCTTACGTTCGGCCTTACTACGAGTGCCGCACTGTAACCCAACATATTTCGCAAAACTTATCGTGAGAAAGAAAACGAAAAAAAAGTACCCGTTATCCTTCACATGCTATGATAATGTAATTGTCTTCTACACATTTTGGAAGTGTAAAATGTGCACTTGCGAGACTCTCTTCCTTCCACCAACAGTATCATTTTACCACGCGGTACCACACACTGTGCATTTAAAGCAGGACTACTTGCGCACGACAACGCGATAAATTTTGCAGCAGCTTTCAAGCCAAATTAGAAGGAAAAGCATGAAGTCGAACTCGACGCTTGCGATGTGGAACTTAGCTCGCTAAACTGGACCTTTTTTTTTTCATAAGAACAATAAAAAAGCGAGAAGTGCAGATGGTGGAGAAAGGAAAAATCTCGTTTTAATCTTAATCTGCAATGCAGATAAACGCGTGCAAGTTTTCGAACAAATATTTGAAAATTATTAGGAGGGGAAGAAAAACACTGAACACGGTAACGAGTTTTGTGTACTTAGGATACTTTCTCTGTGCAAATATAGTAACAGCGGCTTGCTGGACAGAGAAATTTGCAATTTATTCAGTTTTTCAGTGTTGCTAGGACTCACATTAAAGATCGTCACAAGCGCATGATACTTCAACAGTGAGACGCAGGTGGAGACTACAGTGAAAGGTGTCAAACCTTTCACTGCAGACCTTTCAGTTCCTGGTACGGAAGTGAATGGTGGTGCAGCCTAGACTATTGCATCTACGCCCAGAAAACTGCACAGAGACACGACATTCTACTTGCGAAATTCAGCGGTGATGACAAACACAGTATTTTATTTTTTTCACTTTCCTTCCGTCCTGACAATTTTCACGACATAGAGAGGCCTCATCAACTGATGATGAACTGCTTGTGGAGTCAGCCTGTATAGAATCGAGTTCGTTCAAAAATTTCACAATAAACTCTTGCTTCTTTCATTATGGACAATCCCGTGCGAACCAAACAGTCTCTTTTCTCGGGTCTGCAAAAGAAATTAAGAACAAACAGGGAATGTATGCTTTTGACAAGCTAGCATATCGCGCCCAGTATTGTTCAGCCACTTCAAGCTGCACATGATATTGCACTCTGCATCTTCAGTTTCCTTTCCTTTGAATTAATCATTTATTACTTCCGGCGGCTTTACGCCTAGGACAATGGGAAAAGTCGCAATGCAAGGCGTCCTCTTCCCTCGGTCTTCGCGCAGTTCTTACGTTGTTGTCCCACATAAAAATTGCGCTAAGTCCAGCCGAGCCCCTCGGCCCCATTTCCTGTCTCTTATTCTTCCCGCATGCTGAGCATTCGCGGCAGTCGTACGAATGAGTCAAAAATCAGCAAGAAGCGATTGCACGGCGTGCTGTTCCATCGTGTTGCCATCTACGTACGAACCTGCAGGATGAAGTGCGCGCATTATCATCTTCAGCAGCACTACCTCGGCCACCGCAGCCAGGACCATCCCGTGCTGCATAGGTTTTGAGGCAAAGGTAAAGCCAGGGCAATGCAGGCAGTGCACGGATAGAAGCGGTCGCGGTGGCTGACTTCCCGGGAAGTAATCAAAAATAAATGCTGCCATAGGAGGGGCTCGAAATGGCCCGTCGTTCAGGCTTTATGGCCGCGGTTCTCGCAGTTCTTTCAGTTTTTTTTTTTCAACAGAAGCTGCTGCGGCGTTCCTAACTCAGAGGAGAAAAAGTTAGAAAGTGAGAAAAGAAAAATAAGAAAGCATTTGTAGTAATGAAAATGCTAGTTTAAAGCAGCTTCCCGCACATTTTCGTTGAGTCAAAGCGGTAACTGCAGCGCTTACGCGTGATGAAGCCCATGCAGCTCATGAAGCAAATGCTCGTAATGTTTGATAGGTTGCCGAAGAAAACAACGTGTTTTACTATCGTTACTTTTGGGAACTCGTGGACAGTTCATAGTTACGAAATTTGTGCTGCGCAAGGAAACCTAAACCACAACACAAGACCTTAAGCCGGCAGTGACTCCCTATTAGTAGTTGATAATAGGCCAAATTTTTTAAAAATCAGGTACGCTTAGGCTTCAGCTAGAAGAGAACGCGATAGCATTACCGGGTCTTGTTCGCATCGCCTACTGAATTTCCTAATTCCTAATTAGCACTCTCATAATTGCTCACCCACGAATTAGCACATGTATCTAAGACATTTCGCAATGCCAAACACCACAACGCATTACATGGCTACATGGCTGTCACTAAGTCATGCACTGCAGTACTTTCGGCTAGTTCCTATCGGCGAAGAGCAACACGTTTTTTTTTTCTTTTTAATGAGTGAGAACTCCTATTTCATTTGATGATCTGGATTTAGATCATACGCTCCAATCGTGGATCAAAAAACAAATCGCTCCACAGCAGGTTGGCCCGCCCCGCTTCACGCGGCCCTCACAGCCCGTCTTGTGTTTCAGTCGTAGACATGAATTTCCCGCAATCGCAGCGAATTTCTCGCTTTTTGCGGTTTGAGAGTGCTGCTCTCGATTTTCGATTAAAATCTGCCATTAATCACAGCCAATTTAAAGCACACGCTCACAAAACACACGCAATGCCAAGAACACGTCTTTTGCACTGTGCCGCGAAACAAAAAAAAAATGAAGCACATTTTTTTAATTTATGCAGTCGCCGTTTTTTAAATGATTGATGCTTCTTGAAGTCTGCATAAAGCATACTTGGTTACATCGCAGATAACTTTTTTTTTGCTCTCTGTAACGCTGGCAGTGCAAGTGGACACACTCTCGTACGGTATGGTCAACCCACTTGAAGCTGACATTAATTGCTGAAATGTTTCCTTCTAGGCTTCTACAAAAACTGTGTTCAAGTGGGAAGGCAAAGAAACATTGGAACACAAAATATCTTTTGCAGTAGCATTATACAAGGGTATTTATGAATCCCTTCTTATCTTG
This sequence comes from Amblyomma americanum, assembly GCF_052857255.1. Classification (NCBI taxonomy): domain Eukaryota; kingdom Metazoa; phylum Arthropoda; class Arachnida; order Ixodida; family Ixodidae; genus Amblyomma; species Amblyomma americanum. The sequence continues at coordinate 27,382,094 of NC_135504.1, read as the reverse complement.
GGGGAGATTTCGGTCAAATACTACCAGAGTTTCTGATAGCACGAAATACTGGATTGCAGAGTTGCAAACTTTGTAAGTATTCGGTGCTCTTTACAAAATGAAGACCGACACAACAGGGCTTTGAGTTTGTGCTTTACTGTTGGGACGCTCCTGGGTGCATAATTTAGGTTTTCTTTGGCAGCACTTTAAGCCGCCCTTTTCGGGAACACAAGGCCAATTTAAGAACCCCGGCCAACTTTACAACGTGGGAAGATCGTGACCGGGAGCAGAGACGATGGCGGATGAAAAGAGCCAGCTGCGTGCGGTGCTTACAATGTCGCGTGTCCTGTTTAACGACGTGTTCTTATCTGTCTTGCCCTTAGTAGCCCATATTACTTTGTTATAAACCGGTTCCTGCATAATAACAAGCGCTTTCATAACGTCAAGCACGCTAATAGTGCAAATCCTGGCATCGCATTAGATAAGACAAGGTAAAGAAAGAAAATTTGGACCATCTTGGCTCTCGAAAGTAAATATGGACAAAAGAACAAACATGGAGCGCTGTACACCCAGAGTTATTTACTTGATGCGTCCTTCTAGCTGTGCACATAGCGAGATCAACATTAGGATACGTACGACATGAAACAGAGTTTGTACGTGGTGCAGGCAATCACGCTGAACTGGTTACGAGACGAAAGATGAAAAATGCACCAAGCAACGATAGCGCAGACGAATCGTGCGTCGTTTGTACAGGCCTTCGTTCCTTCGTGTACCTTTCGGTCATACGCTTCAGGAAAGGACGCAGACGTTCGTCACGCTGCTGAAGGCAGTGATGACCATCTGCGTTTGCTCCTGGATTGTCTGCTAACGCTTCCGTTCGCGCTTCCTTGATAGGCTTGTTGAGTGACGTGAGGTACTACAGTTGTGCAGGCAGACGGTATACAAGAGTCCAGAGGCAGTACAACAGCTCTCGCTGTCAAAGGGAGCGCTGCTATCGACGCCAAGTGCTCGAGTATATACCGCACGCTATCTTGTTTAATTCCTTTTCCCCTCCCCCACTCTTAGACCTATCTCGTATTGTTTTGTAACGCCTCAACATATGTTCACTCTTATCAAGCGACATTAAGTTAACGCGACAGCGTTAATAAATTCGTTTCACAGAAAAGCTGGTGTCGGTTGGCATCGTTGACCGTGAGTAAAAAATTCCTGTAAAATACCCAGAGAAGCAACCTAGGCAGGTCACTCAGGTCACATGACCTTGTGGCGTCACCACAACCTGCCCACTGAGGCAGTTCAATTAATGGTGGTCGCAAGAGATTGCTCGAGAAGAGAAACCGGGCTCACACAAGCACAACCGGTGGCAGCACCTGCCATCGCTGGGAGTGGGAATTGACAAACTTCGCATACGTACACCTTAACCCATTAGTGATATAATGTCATAGTTTTAAGGCAAAGCTTAAGTGTATCCTCCTTTTTTTTTAGGTGACTCTCAGTAATTAGCACGCAGAAAAATATAGAAAAAAGTGCCTTCCCATTAAACAGCATTGTGATTTATGCCGCTTTCAAATATGCTAGCTGACTAGTAAAGGACGCCTTACCAAGGTGTGAAATTGATGCGTATTCAAGTGTATAATATAAAAAGATGTATGTCCCTTCGCATTTATTCTTCGGATGTTTCGATCGACGCTAAACAGAGGAGCTTCTTATTGATTCGGACGGATTATTTGGAGCTTAAATATCGTACAGTCAAATCCGATATTTCGCGCCTGCCTCCCTCTTCGCACGAAGCTGGAAATTTCCGCTGTTTGAAAAAAAAAATCTCGGATATGCTAATGTACGTTCCTTTTCCTATGCTAATTCTTCTCGCGGTGTTTCGAAAATCGTTACAAGCATGTCGTTAAGTCTTTCAGCGCTGCATATGCTTATTAACTTGGTGCCTGTGAAGCACTCCGACGTTTCCTCAGAGCGTGGTGCTGCCAGGCGTAAATGAATTTAAATTGCATTGAGCGAACCACGGTCGTCGATATTAAGATCTGGTTGCGCAGTCACGTTGCTCTGTCATGCAAATATCCACGTTACTTAATTTTTTTCGTATTAAATTTATGAGCATAACTTGAAGCGACTTGTTACAAAGCTAGGCTGTTTAATAAACTACTCTGAAACGGAATGTTGATTACGGCTGAACGCTGTGGAGAACACCGCACAAAAACACTGATGCACCATTCCACAGTGTTTCAAAGTTTTCGCATTCATTTGTTCGTAAAAACAGTTACGCGCAGAATGGTTACGGGTGTGGAATGGAAATATCTGAGCACTAGCTGTGGTATACGAGCAAATATTTTTATAGTGTTCTGGTCTAAGATATTAAGTTCCTCTCTGCTCGAGAGCATCTTTTCTAACACATGTCGATTTGTGCACCACTACTTCTCCGCAGTCTTGTCGGCTTCTTAATATCATACATTGACGCAACAGGCCGCACCGGCGTCTTGGTTCGCTTGCGAGTTCCCCAGGTAAGCCGTAACCGCCAGCGCTCCCTTTAAAACGTAAACACGCCTTGCGGTTACTGGGGCGCAGATTCTTGGCGCGATGCGAAGATTTGTCCTGCGGACGGCGCCGACACCGCCGACGCGAAACTCAGAGAAAAAATAAGGACTGCTAGGGCCCTGAAAACATTATTTCATTTGAAGAGGGGGTTTACCGATATTGAAGCTATGATAACCGCACGGAGCAGCTCAGTCAGTACGAGCAGGAACCACAAACTGGTGTGGAGAGGTCAAGCACGGGATTCGTGCGCGAGCGGTCAGCGATGACAAAGAAGCACGGCTGGCACTGACGCCGCTGACGTTGCCGACGGCGCGAAACTGAGGAACGCGCTAACGGTTTAAAAAGACTAATTAAAATCGACTGTGCCTAAGTTAAAACATTCAGTGTGCAGCTTTCTAGGGCGAAAATTTTGAAAATTAAGTAATTGCAAGAGACTGTTGCGGGAATATTGAAGGTTTGCTACATTATTCTGATATGTAGCAAAATCTTTCTTTTAAAGTGTTTCCATCAATCGCATCGAACAGTTAAGACTGCCATAGAAAACCAATGGGGAACGCTTTTGAAGGTAGCAAAAACGCTAATAGAAAAAAATGCAAGATTGCCGTTGGGGGATCTGCGGATATGTCGATTGTTATAGTGAAATCTTACATTAGATGAAAAAGTTCTGTTCATAAACTGTTTCCCGCTGAAAAATGTTTTTGTCTAGAATTGCTCGGTATGGTTGCACCCGAGAAAATTTGCAGGATACGCTTGTATTACGTCACTTTCTTGCGTACATTATTCGAGCGGTTTACCTTTTCAGTGGTCATTCGATCATATCAGCTATCATTTCACTTTCTTCATGCTTGTGCACATGCTGGTGACAGGCATTGCTTATATTTTTTATGCCAATTGTATATCTTGGTATTGCGCACAGACTTTAGGCAGACTTTTTCTCGTTTTTCGAAACGAAAAAGCTTCTAAAAACCTAATAAGCGCTCGCATAATCCGGACACCTCAACTTCGTATCATGCAACACCAGCCAAAGACCGCCCTCCTGAAGAAGGACCAGAATTTGACCGCAAAATAGGAGCTGTGCCACCGCCACAAACAAATAAGAATGACGTCAAAAATTTCAGTGGAGGCACTTAGATACCTCTTAACTGCGGGAAGGCGAAAGCCGTTTGCGACTCATTGCACTGATTTGAATTTGCTGCGCTTGAATTCATTTCACGACAGAGGAGAAGAGCAGCTGGCGCGAGCGTGGCAGAGGAAGCGGTGACGTCACGCTGCTCATGCGCAGCGCGTCGGCAGTTGTTGCTTGGCGGCGGATCACACTGCTTCGACGTGTTTTCGTCTGATGTGACGTCATCATCCACGTTTCCTCTTTTTTGAGCAATTTTCACGCAAATTATAGATCTTTCAATGATTTTAAAGTCACGTGATTTAAGGCTATCGCCTTAAAAACAAGCGGAGAAAATTGTAAATTGTAACGTGGGGTTTAAAGAGCTAGAAACACGAAATTTTGAACGTAAAACAAAAGACGTGATTTGTTTCATGGCCATAAGTTGATGCCTTCTAGGAAGTTTCAGTCGCAGGCGTTGAGCGGAACAAAATACGATTTCGGACTACCGGAGAAGCCAGCCGCATTGAAAGACGTTAAGGTGCACTTGCCCCAATTACTGTACGTCATTGAACCCAAAGGTTGCCCTCAATAACTATAAGTTCTTGTCAGCATTGCCAACGTCATCAGAAATGCGTTAGTCCAGGTCATCCGGTCGATCTTGACGTCGAGCTGCATTTCAGCACTGGAGCTAACCAAGGCCAAAACTTTCGGTACAAAATCGTTTTTAATTAATTACGCACGCTGCACACTGGTGTTTTCAGCTTGTTTTCATGATAGGTTGGCCCGTACTCGTTTTTTAAGGAAAAAAATCGACACTTTGTGCCCTGCCACTTTAACGCTCTGGAACAACACATTAGCTATGAGTGACGTGGTAGTAGATGGCTCCCGATTATTTTAGACCACCTGGGGTTCTTTGACTAGATTTTACATCGCACACCACGCGGGCGTTCTTGTATTTCGCCTCCATCGAAATAGGATCGGGGATCGAACCCGCGACCTCGGGATCAGCAACCGGCCGCCAAGGTCACGGAGCTACTACAACGAGTGGAACGAGGAAAAGTGACAAGCGAAACAAATAACTCAGAAAAAATACCAAATAAGTGATATTTGGCGTTCGACCCAAGCACAAGCGAGAAATAGAAAACGCAATAAAGGGGTGAGGTTAAGTTTAATGACTTCCCTTAGACGCTCATCCTATTGGGACTTCTTCTGGCTTGAGGGTGCATGCCTCCGGGTGATGTTACACTCAAGTGACTTCTTGCTACTCCGTTAATCTGTGGAGAACTTCCCCGAGTTCTCATCTACATAGCCCGAGCAAACCCGTCTCCTCGCTTGGTGCGGAGTAATAAAACTAGACACAAGTGCCGAGAGGAGATAAGAAGGCGGCCTTTTTCTTCTTCTTTCTCTTCTGCGAAAAAAAAAGAAGAAACAGAAGGGAAGCGACCGACCGTCTAAAGCCTGACTCGTTTGCGCGAGTCTTTATCGAGTACCATTACCCGGCGTCGTCCCCAAGTGGGTCACCGCTGACGTCGCGCCGCTGAAAGGAAGGCTGCTGGAGCGCGGAGACAGTTCGGTGTCTGTACACACGTCTCCGAAACCGTGGAAACAAGCCAACTCCGGTTGCCTCTCCGAGTCAAAGACGCCGAGCGCAGCCACCGCAGCAGCAGCAGCAGCTGCCTCCTCCTCGTCGCGTACTCGTATACAAAGAGTCCGCATGCCGATCGCTGATTCACGTCGGCCAAAGCACCCTCCAAAACTCCGCTCAGCGTGGGTTTCATTTGAAGATACGCGCTCTGCCTACGTGTGCGTCCACAACAAGCAGTTCTGGACAAAAACATTGTTAAACGAGAAAATGTTTATGAACGCATTTTTTTTTTCACATATTGTAAGATTTTACTATTATAATGAAAATATCTACAGAACTCTCGTCCAACGCCGTGCATTTCTTTCCTATCAACGTTTTTGCGGTCGTCAAAAGCGTTCCAGATTTGTTTTCTATGGCAGCCTTAACTGCTCGGTGTGAGCGATGGAAGAACTTTAAAAGAAATATTTTTCTACACGTCGAAAAAAAATTACCATCACCGCCAAGATTTTCATAACAGTGCCTTACAATTTTCTAATATTCAAGATTGTTGTCCAAAGATGTTTGACATGTAGAAGTACAAAGGGCTGCCGCAAAGATCTGCCTCAAGGATCTGCCACTGCGTGCGTGCGGGAGATGCAGTGGCACGTTGTTCACGACAGGGCGCACCTCCTCACAAAAGACTGTACGACAACCGAAGAATTGCCCGAAACATATGCTCTCATCTACCTATCGCAGAGCTTGGGACCTTGCTCATTCAATTAATTAATTAATTAAAAAACGTGTGTCCATCATTCAATTTCTCAATTAAACATAATCGATTATTTTGATTATTTGATTGATTGATTGATTGACTGACTGACTGATTGTTTGATTGATTGATTGATTGTTTGATTGATTGATTTAATTGAACTGTTTATTTGATTGATTGATTGATTGAACTGTTTGATTGATTGATTGATTGATTGATTGATTGATTGATTGATTGATTGATTGATTGATTGATTGATTGATTGATTGATTGATTGATTGATTGATTGATTGATTGATTGATTGATTGATTGATTGATTGATTGATTGATTGATTAAAGAACGTGCTCTCCATCTTTCTCGCGGTCCCGATTAACTGACACGAGCTTAGCTTTGCACACCACTGCACGCTTTAAAGAAAGATGCAGTGAACGCCCCATTCTTTATTCTATATTTCTCAGAAGGGTAGAAACTTGGGCTTGTTGGTACATTTTCAAGGATAGAATTGGTAGCGTAAAAAACACAGGGACACAGAAAGTGGTGTTGTCTTTCTGTGTCCCTGTGTTTTTTTGCGCTACCAATTCTATCCTTCTATATTTCTGCGACAGTGGTTATTGCATTACGTCGCACCCTTTCAAACACCTATTGGCGATGTCCCTCGGTTACGGTTCCGATGGCGGCACAGACCACTTTTATCGCCCCGGTGGGGGGCAGGCAGTGACGACGTGTCTCTCGCGCGCAATTCTGGGGTCGTTTCAGACAGCCGTGGCGATAAAACGTGAAGGGTTCGATGCGGTCGCGTAAATGACATCAAAGAGGGTCGTTCTGAGCGAGACCTCCGTTCTCTGCGCTTTTACGTCCGCCAGTGTGCACGTGTGTTTTCTTTTTTTCTTTTTGAAGTTTGAACATGCACACAACAGAAAGAAAAAAGAAAAGTACCGTGCTCGGGAAAACCTGCTATCAAAACATAAGAAAACTGAGGGACTGGTTTTAATCGCTACTAAACTGCGGCTGCCCATTTGAATGTTATTGCATTGTTATTGTTACTTTGCTTTGCGGCTGCTGTAACCTTTTTTCGACCGGGAACGAGAAATAATGAAAAAAGTTTTAATTGGTTTCCAAGCTTCTGTTTTTTCGTCTGGCTTCCACTTGCTGCCATTTCTGCCGCTAATAGGTTCGCTAATTAAAGCGGTATCTCACTCGGTTTTCCAGTAGACAGGTGAAAAGCGAAATGGCCAAAGCTCGCGGTAATACGAGGTGAATCTACTACTCCGGCACGATGTGGGGCCTCGCCGCTAAATAATTAGGCCGCGATGTCGTTTAATTTGCGCGTTCTCTACTCTAAATGTTCGTTATACAAAATCGCTTCTTGTCCGTGTAATAGCATCGAAATAAATTAAGTTAAGCCAGCAACATATTTCTCTGGCAGCATTTTGCGAGTTGTGTCTGATCTTCCGTCACAAACGTGACCTGATCGGCTCTTACATCACGCTGATCGGATCATCTCTTGAATACGCTTCTATTATATGGCATCCTTATCACGTGATCCTTAATAAATGTTCTGGAAGCAGTGGAAAATAAAGCAATCGGATTCATACTGTCCTCTTACTCAAGTCACCAAGGCGTATGCAGCATTGAAGCACACCCTCTATCTTCAATTCCTTGTTACGCGTAGAAAGTTTTATCATTTTTTTTCACACGTTATACCATAGCGACCAGCCACTCTCCTGAAATCATATATTTCCTGCACTCCATTGCTCAGATCGCCTGGATCATGCGTACGATGTCCGCCCGATTTTCGCTTGCACGCTAAAATATGAAAAAAAGACACCGCTGCTATTGGCAATTAATAAATGTAACGTATTTCCATCCAGCATCGTCAGCTATACTGAATCAAAGCTAATTTATAACAACAGCTAAAGCTAATATAATATTATTAATATATAATAATCGCTAATAGATAGAGGTACTAGGTAATAATAAATAAATCAGATGACAATAGCTAAAAATAGCTAATAATAACTAATAATAGGTAATAGCTAAGTAATTTTACTAACATTTTTGAACACAGAAAATGCGTCATACAGTGCTTGATTCCTGTCTGTGTTATGAATACCGTCACATTTTACCGGCACGTTTTTTGCTTTACTTATGTTCTGTTATTCCTTGTGTCATGGTGAAAAGTGCCTGAGCTTGTTTTTTGTACCGGCGTGTCTTTACGGTGCTTTAATATTCCGTTATGCTGGAATGTTAATTCAACTTTGCCTGCTTTACATTTTCTATTATTTGTTACCGCTTGATGCTTTCTTTAAAACATTCCTCTCCTATGTAATGCGCAGTTTTGAGCCTTAATGCTAAATAAATAAATAAATTGCTGTCGCTTCAAGACCAACAGCTCCTAGTCAGCAGGAAGTCTATATATTTGCCATTTCGCGTTCGCCATTGTTAGTACAATCTTGACCTGTCCGACTTTGAATTCTCCATTGATATCAACTTGATCTAGTGCAAAAATTTCGAAGGTTGCAGGACGACTAGCCCAGTGCCTCGTATTGTTTACAAATTTGTCATCATTAATGCCACCCAGCTGCGCAACAACGGCTGCACATTCAAATAATCGCCACCTAAGAACATGTCGCTGTTTAAACTTCCCCTTACTTATCACTATTACAGACTGAAAAGCTATGTGCATGCCCACTTAGCTCTGGACTTGTGTGTTTCAGTGTGATCTTTGAATGGAATGGAAAAAGTAAAAATGTCAATTGATAAATTACCAGCTCAGTCAGTTATGCGGTTGGTTAGATACGTAGTAATAGCTCGTTACTATTGTTATTTTATTATTTATATAGTCACCGTCATCAGCCTGACAGCCCACTGCAGAGCAAAGGCATCTCCCATGTCTCTCTAATTAACCCTGGCTTTTTCCAGCTGCGCCCACCATATCCCCGCAAGCTTCTTAATCTCATCCGCCCATCTAACCTTCTGCCGCCCCCTGCTACGCTTGCCTTCTATTGGCATCTACTCCGTTACCCTTAATGACCAGCGGTTATCTTGCCTTGGTATTACATGCCCTGTCCAAGCCAACTTTTTCTTCTTCATTTCGACTAGAAAGTGATTAACATGTGTATGTTCCCTGATTCACACCGCGCTCTTCCTGATAACGTTACACTTACCATTTTCCTTCCCACAGCTCGCTGAGTTGCCCTTAACTTACGTTCAGCGCATTTCTTTAGCCTCTACGTTTCTTCCCTATTATGTAGTAGTTTACCATAATCATAATCATACCTATATATATACCACATAACTAAGAGCACACTTTTCTGACCTGTGAAAGCCAAACAGGTGCTTTGGTGGCAGTGTCTGGCAGTTAGGAGCAACGAGACCTACTAGAGCCAAATAATTTCGCAGCGGCATCTGACCAGCTGCGAAGGTCGAGTAAATCCGCACGTGAAAACTGACCTGACCAGTGCCTTTACCCAAACGTAAGAATGGCTCGTTTTCGAAGGCTAAAAATAGCACTGTCTACTCTTGGCACTGGCGTGGTTCTGAGTGCGCTGTAAACAGGCGCCGCCTGGCACTCTCGTATTCGCGCACTTTTCCTTAGGCGTGTCGCGGCTGTTATAATTCTATGCCTTGTTTTCCCGCCGTCGCCATTTCGAAGCAAAAATATGAAGTGTAACTTGGGCTCGCTTGAGAAAAGAGGGCATTGTTTCGAGCAATGCTCTTTGGAGCGTTATATTCTTCTTCTGAGGCTGCGTTTCATCGTTACGTGCTTTTCTGGCAAGGACGCCGAAAGTGAAGTGCATTTTCCTCCCTTCGCCAGAAGATGGCACCGCCGCTGTATTCTGGACTGGCTTGAAGAATTTCTTTTTGTGATGATAAGTGCGAGCTGGAGGGCGGCCCTTGTTGGCGCTTTCGAAGAAGACGTGTTTGTTTTGTCGAGCAGTTTCGCAACGTCTTCTATCTATTTCATTATATGACACTCAACACTGTACTAAACACAAACTTTACGTCTCTTACTACGCAGTTAAACAAAAGCACAATGTCACCTAAATCCAAGTATAAAGCCTACTTTGCTTAGTTTATACTCAATCTAGGCATGAAATTTCGCGGCTCTGGAGCAAATCCCGTGGAAAAAGAATCTGAAAAGGAGAGGCTGTTGTCTATGCGCGGCAACCGCGGAAAGAGGAAATATGTTTCCCACATTTCGTATTTTGTATTTACCGTATATTGCACGGCTATAGGGTACATTTGCTCCCGAAGGCCCAAAAGTCAAAACTTCAAATTGTGCCTCCTGTAATTACGCGAACTACCAGCGCTACGAGAACAATCCGATGTGCAAAGCAATAAAAGAACGGAAAAAGAAAAAAGCAACAAAATACAAACAAATGCAGAGTAGCAGGATGTAGTATAGAATGGCGAAAATCAAAACCATCTTAAATATGTTAGGATTCAAATATGTGCTGTTATAAGGTTTTATTTAACGTAAACAACAGCACTAAGGTATTCAAGAAAACGGTGCAAGTTATTCTAAGTGAACATGGCAAAGAAGGAAATCGTTTGCTCATCCCAATTAATCCGGGCTTTTGGTAACAACAAGACGTTAGACAAAGCGAAATGTGTCATATTATTGTTAGTAATTATATTTCCAGGGCCGAGATTGAACAAAGTATATCCATGGATTGCTTTAAAGAAGAAAACCGTAAACTGGAATCTATAGTCTTTCAACGGGCATGATATATAGTGACTGCAACGAACTGGAAAATGTTTGGATAAAAGAAAGAAAGTGATGCACCCAAGTCCTTGTTTTTTCATAGAAATAAGTTAGAAAGATTAGTTTTGGTCGGGCTATCTCACGAAGTGGTACTGCATTTATTATGGGTGTGTATCAGTATCAGTGTGTCATATAAAACGAGCAATGTATCTAAGTTGAAAAATGGTCTTGTTTAGATACGTAATCGTATTTCAGAACCAGTTTTATGAAGTTAACAACACAGGCAATATGATGATTAAACCACAAGTTCAAGTCCACGCTCACACTTAGGAATGTAGCACATTATGCTCGCGGTATGCCAACATTATTATTATATATTGGTAGGTCAGGAGAACTTTTCCTTCTATAGGTGTGGAATAGCGCAAAATGGGCTTTTCACTGATTAATTATAACTAAATTAGTGGGGCTTCAGTCCTCTAAGAATGGTAGCATCGCGTGAAGATTTGCAATAATTTCAGAAGGCATGTCACCAGAAGCTATGATGGTTCGGTCATCGCCGTACAAGCGACAGTGGGTTGTACTTAAATAAAGTAGAAGGTCATTAAAACATAGCTTACAAAAAAGAGGCACCAAAGAATTAACCTTAGAGAACACCTTCATTAATCAATATATAAAACGATAATATACCTACAATACACACGCTGTGGCACCTATGGAACAAATAACTTTTGGTCACGGTTAATGCCGGATATATATTACCATTGCTTTTGAATTAGTAGCGACTTTCAAACTTTTCTCTGTGAAGGGAAGTAATATGACATTTAAAAAAATAGTGGAGGTGAATTTTATTGCACCGATAAGCACGAAATAAAATTGCGCAGTTGACAATGCCCCAAAGAAAAATTGCACACTTTTGTCGCTGTTATAAAGAGTGATCTTTTATTAACCGTTTACACCTTTTTTTGTTTTGAAGATTGTGACAGATACGTTGGTACGGTCTCAGCAGTTGGATTGCACAGCAAGGCGGCCATCATGTACGTGATAACTCTTAATATAGACAGGCAATAACTATAATTAACTAATTAGATTTTTAGTTTATATTTATGAGGCCTAATAAAGGCAGTCAGACTTCAAGGTTAGAATTGTTTTTATATTTTCTGAATTGGTATTCTGTTCGAATTGCCGAAAGTCAAAAATACGCATTTGAGCTCTCGTTGAGTTGGCTTTCTCGCACTCCATATTTATAAAATGGCGTCGCTCGCATTTTTAATGCATCAGATGCGGAGGCCATTTCTAAGTTTGGTGATGGAGACGAAGTGGCATGGTTTTCTGCGGCCATATCAGGCGCAACCATTTTATAAATATGCAATGCGCTAAAGCCAAGTCAACGAGCATTGGAATGCGCATTTTTGACATCCGACAATTCGAACCACACCACCGAATATGAAAATTTAAAAGCAGGGCGCACCTTCGGTGTTTATGGCCTTCAACTTCGCAGTAGTATCTTGCCTCCTAAAACCTAAATTTAGAAACTTTATTACTTAACTTTAACTACTTAATCGTATGATTCTTGAGCTCTATCACGCACATTATGGACGCCTTGCTATGAACTTCACCTCCACAGACTGCACTGGCCTATCTCCCGGAATTTTAATATAAAAAAACTATCGGCGGTTAAAAAATCACCCTGCATATCGTTACCGTATCTAAAGGGTGATTTTTTTTACCATCTACAGATTTTTATTTACTTCGGGATGCCGGTTAACATCCCGGCCTTCAATCTCTTTCTTCATTTCTCTATCTACTTCATGAAGCAATTATTTTGCGCCGGCGGAAAAATCACGTATACGGAGATGACCGCGGTAAACGAGAAATTGCTAGGCATTGATGTCGGCCGCACCACTTTTCTCTGCTCATAAATTTTGACCGAAAATGATGGGGTTGCCTCCGAACTGTCATGTTGGAAACCTAAGCCACCTGTGCGAATGAAAATGTCAATAACGACAGAAATAAAATAGGAAAATTTTGTCTTTCCAAAGAAACGACTTAGGGAACAGAAAAGTCAAATCGAATGGCCGTCAGCTCAATCGTTTCAACCTTGCTATGCAAATAGTAAAAAAATTAAATTATTAATTAGAAATTATGTTGCTGACAAGAGACGACATTTCAGTAACTAGACAAGAGCTCGGCAGTGCATAGTTTATTTGCACGTTAAAGACGAAAGAAAGGTAACATACATTCTGACAGTCAAATTTTGTTAACGTCCACAAAAATTAATAACATAGAAGAAAAATCTGAAAAAATTCGCCACGTGGCGGCAATGGGTCTCTCACCGGACAATCCGGATTCCTATATTGCCTGGACACAGGGTCCATATCATCGTTCACTTCTTGATTTCATCAGATAAGCCCACCTTTTTCACATTTATTTGAGCATCTTACTCATCTCCCACTTCATAGTTTTTATCCCCTGAGGCAATAAACATCGCTTCAAAAAAATCTGTCTCAGAATCACACGTTCAGAATAATGAACTGTGGGATCAATAACACCTGTCTCTAAAGAAATGATGCCTCTTTGTTTATTAATATAGGCATCGCGAATAAATTTGGCACATCAGTATTTTTCGTCTTTTAAGCAGCACCACACGCATAAAAAAAAAACGGCTAACTCTGGAGATAGGCACGTTGTGGTTATCGTCAAAACATAAAATGTACTAAGCTTCTCTGAAATGGAACCCGCAATATTTGTGAGCTTAGAAACCATTATTTCCGAGTCATCAAACAAAGGCCGTTTATGATGCTCACGACACTTATCGTTTTTATTACAATAAGCCAGGCTTTTCGCATCAAGCGAATGTAAGTTTCGTTCGTAATCTTTAACGAAAATTCTTATTCAAAGGAGGGATGAAAACTGCTCAGTACAAAAATCGACTGCGACAAGCAACTACGAGAATCCATTACGCTCTCGTTCGTGGATTTAGGTTTTCCCTGAAAACCATGTACGTTTTTGAGAGCACTGGCCATGGCTTAAAACCTTCATTCTTTTTATCTTAAGTAGCTGGATTTGTTTTCGTTATCTTTGTAACGCCTGCGCTCGAATTCCTATTCTTGTCCGAGACTTTGTGCGAGCCTAAGTTTTTCATTCTATCGCCGCCAGTGCCCTTGGCACTGCCCTTTCACCTGCGTTTTGCGTGTTTGCTCTTTTTTTCGTTCGATTCAGAAAAACCTGTCCCCCGGATTGGCCAAAACAGCGCTCACGAAAAGCAAACAGTACAAACAAAGAAATTGATCTAAATGTCAAATCAGCTGCCCGATGAGGCTTCGAGACTCTCTATACATAATTCATAGGGCAGACGAGCGGCTTTATTTATGGCAAAATCGACTCTGATACAAAGCACGAGACACGAACTACTCGCCTCTAGGAGAGAGAGGATTGTCTGCTGCTTGCAGTTCCGAGAGTGTTCTGTAGTCCCTTTATGAGAGCGGCCGAGAGGAAGAGAAAACGTCGGCTTGCTACTACTGGTATACGTCTACCTTCGGCGCGGATAGCGGCCTTGTACCAGAAGGAGATCTCGACTATTGTGGCCTCTTCAGAAGGCTAGTAGTGAGTAAAGTTCTTTTAAGAGCCTGTCTTCAAGCGGCCGGATGTTTCAATACCGAAGGTTTGTTTGTTACCAAGACCACAAGAATAAAGGAAGATAGCAGGAAGAGACGTTATGAAGCGCGCTCGACAAATCGATGAAGTCCCCTCAGTGGCGTCACCTGCCCGGGACGACAGAATCTAAAAAGTTAGCCGTGGTTTAAGCTTTGGTTAACCCTGGCGAGATTCGAAAGCTTCTGTTGCATGGCTACGTTCACAAACGACACACACATTGCCGAACGGGTTGTCTGTAAAGCGTCGATGAAATGCCCGATGGGCCAGTTGCCACCTGCCACGGTGGGCAAACTGTGATGGCGTCGGTAGGTCACATGACCTGACAAGACGTGAAACCTGTCACGTGACCGCACTGACGCTGCCCTCTTGAAAACCTAGCGAGGCGAAGATTTCTCTTCAAAACGTTTAAATATTGATGAGCTACTTCAATAAACTTTCTCTAGGCTGCGAGAAATTTGGTGCTGTCGAAGCGGTAGCTTTATTAAAAGAATAAATATTCTTGTAGACAACCGCCTGAAGCTGATGAATGTGCGCCATAATAAAGCGCTGCCAGCTTTGCGTCTTCTGCGCTGACAACGACGGAGCTTCACTTTCCCGTCGGTTAGGGTGTAACCGTCAATAGCTGGTTGCGATTACACCTCGGGACCATAGAAAAGCTATGGAAAATCCGTCGGTGGAAAATCTATCTATTTATCAGATACTGTTTATCCTTTCATCCCGCTGTGAGGATCTTAACACTGTTTGAGAGCAATTCGTCGAGTCTTTTTTCGAGCTTGGTTAGTGCTATCGCATGAGCTGCCTAATAGTGCGAACTGCGTGACATGCTGCTGTGTTAGGCAGCACAAGACGACGGTGCGAATAAACATCTGTGTTTAGCACTGCGTTCGTCTGCTTTCTAGCCCTCTTTTTTTTAAGATTGCAGTGTGCTACATAATGCCTCGATGTGTCAGGCATGCCCTGCCACATTCCGCTATACCCTTCTATGCTCTCCTGCACCGCATCGAAGGCAGAGTGTAGCAGGCGCCAATTCGGCAGTTTCCTCAGTGCTGCCCGCTTTTTTTTTTGCCAGGCAGGACATAAGGCGATGAAGGCGCCCCGTGCACGCTTCTATCGCTCCTGACTGCCGCATGGCGGCGCCCTACTACGTTGGCGCGCTGTGTGGTCGCGCAGTTAATCGATTCCCCGCCCCACCAGCCTAGGCGTCGAGTGGACGTAACTCGATATACCGGGCCAGTTTAGCGAAAGACCCAGCTGTTCACGCCACGCTTAGAGTGCCAACGGCCTTTTTGTCATGTGAGGAGGAGTAAGAGAGGCTAAATATGCGTGCATGTTGCCATCTATGTGTGTATAACACTGCGCCGGCATCTAGATAGAGTTACTGTGCACACTTTGATGTCAGCATGTGTCGATACAGCAAGGAGGAGTGGAGAAACTTCGTGGTGAGGATTTTTTGTTTATGCATGTAAAGGCAAGAGCAGACCTACCAGCTCACGCAGCTACTAATGATATCACTGGGCGGGCCGTTTATAAGGTCACGGAGCAGCTGTCTTTGACATTATTCCTAAATGGTTCTAGCTATTCCTTCTTCATTTTCTAGTTCGTGTCAAGTGCATCCCAGTTCACTTTTTCACTCACCTATTTCCCTACTCAGCCATTGCTTCAGGGTATCATATGATCAGAAATTTTCTGCCTGCTTCACTGATTCACTCGGAGATTTACTTATCTAACAGATTCCTAGTGTCAGTCCATCTTTAGCTATTTCCTAATTTGTTGAGCCGCTTGGTAGTACAGTTTACCCTATAGACTGAATAGATAGGTCTATCGCGTGATACCTCCCTGGCCACTCGCTCGCTTACTCACTACCAGCTACTCTTTCCATTTCAATTCACCTATTAGCTTCCATAAGCACGCACTCGCTCATTCAGTCGCTGTTAAGTATCCACAATGGATCCACGAGGAGCACTTAATCAACACAATCACCAGGGCGTATGACCAGCTCGTGCGGAAGCTAACCACCTGAAACGCATTAGCGCTGCGCCCGTGAATCTACTTGTGCGTGGCGGCGCCAAACCGAAAACAAATGTTTTCTGTTGCTCTCGACGAGTCTTTGCTCTGGTGTGAAGTGTGAGGTCTGAGGTTTCCTCGGGATGCAACAGGAACCTGGAGCCACTATTTCCTTCCCTTGTAATTTACTTCCTTCAAGTTCCTTTTGAGTGTTCTCTTGTTCTTTTCTTTTCTAATCGGCTTTAGCCCTCTTAATTTGCAGCTTTAACAGGGTGCAGGCTTCCCTTTATCTGGCCATAAGATCCGTCTTACCCGTCCATACACCAGACATTCTCCAGCGCGGCGCAGTCGTGAGTGGTGATGCCTATGAGGCCACTCCGGTCAGTGCTACGTGTTTGCGGCGCACCTGCCCAGAAAATAAAAAAGGGCTCTTCTTGAAGGCACTGGAACACAGGCACGACCTTTGTACTCCTCGGCCCATGGTCCTGGCCCTGTCCTACAGCGGTCGTAAGCAGCGCGGCGAGCAGCGACGCAATGTTCGAGCACTATCCGTAAGGCCTGAAGAGACGTTCGCAACTTCGCGAGGGTGCCGGTTGCTACTCATTTTCTCTCTCTCTCTCTCTCTCTCTCTCTCTCTCTCTCTCTCTATCTCTCCAAGCGCGGCTGCTCGGTATCACCTCAATAATGTTTCGCCTTTGTGTATATACAGCGATGACTAATTCCTACGCCGCTGCCGGACTGGCAGCGTGGCATACGGGTGGCATACCACGCGGAGAGCTAGCTTTTGTGAGCTACGACAAAGTCTTAATTGCCTCTGTATGTGCGTATGTGCATGTCCACTCATTCGGGTTACCAGCCTGGCTTCGTGCATAGAAGCAGGCGAGCCCCTGCATATGGGAAGCCGTTACGAGTTGATTCAATTTGGCTACTGAGTGCTCAATCTGCTTTGGTAGCTAAGTGTTAAGTATTATCTTTTACGTTGGTGCGCTCGTGTTTTCTGTATTGTGCTTCTTTTTATGCTTTCTGTTGTTTAAATTTTGGCATAAAATTGAATTTCTTTCCCAAGCAACATAGGTAATCGGCTCAACATTGGAAGTGTATTGGCAAAGACTTGTCCTACAAACGACCATAGTAAAACCATTCATTTGCTTACCTGTGCTGCTTGGGTTGCCCTTCGTGAGTCGTCCACAATTCGTCCTCAAAAAGAGGCCCCCTCTCCGGCTCGGTCTCCGCCAAATAAAGCGAGCCTCAAAGAAGTGAGGTTAAGAGAAGAACCTCAACGTTAATGTACCAGTTAGCTCGGTGAACAGTTGCACGCGCAAGACAACTCTCCTTTCCTACTGTCTCGCTCTGTAAGAAAAGCGGCCGCTTTAATGCATGCAAGACATGGGCAATGCCATGTTAGTAAGCCCACCCATTACCCAACTGCGGCGTTGTGTGCAATAGCGGCCAAGTAATGACAGGGGTCTAAGCGTCTTCCTTGGTCCTTCTCTTTTCTGCTTTCAGCCTCGTGTTTTCAACGGGCAGTTCTTAAAACTTTATTACACCCAGGCTGAGTCGCCCTCTATACTCCCCGTTGCTGTCGTTCGTAATTACATACGCGTCCTCGCTTTTGGCCTCACCAGTGGCCTCGCCGCCAGAGCGGGATCGGCAGGGGGCTTAAGGAAACTAAACTTCCCTGGAATTTAAGAGCGCTACCCCCGCACTGCACTGCGTTGAAGGACAGAGGCGTGTGAAAAGGGAAAGTGCTGAATAGCGTTCAAGCATTCTCTTGGCAACACATGCCCTTGTCAAGCCACAACAGCAGACTGTATGTGGTTAATACAAAGGAAAAGAAGACTAACAGTGTACGGCGCGGATCAAACCCAGAAGGCAATGAATATTTAGGAATGGCTGCTCACGCAGTAGTGATAATCTGATTAGAAAGAGTAATGAATCTGCGCGGGATGTTAGCGTTGCTTGTCAAAGAAAAAAAAATTAATAAGTGCAGGAAAGGCGAGGAACCTTATTATGAAACGAACAGACGTTTTAATTATATCTGTGTAAGTGTAATCGGTATTATTAATGTTTTTGGCGTAGTAAGCGTTAACATTGACGTAAATTAATAAATAGATAAAAAAACGTGTTAACACCATCTGTGCTAAGATTGTAATGCTAAAATTTTGGTGTCTACGTTCGTTACAGTGTTCAGGACTAGTTTAAGTAAAGACAAGAAAAACAACGCAGCAAACAAGGAACATAGACAAATGTAAAGGCTGGCATTTTAATTGCGTAAAAACCGGTCTTCGCTGATTCCCTCCGGTCAGTCGTGCGATGAGGTCCCCAACGAAAATGAGCCCTAGAGCGTGCAATTTAAACTCATGTATTATAAAAGCCAACGTGTGGCCGGGCTAACTCTTGAGACTGATTAGGTTAGACGACAAACTTCGAATAATTGTGCCTCGTTTAACAGCGGCGTCGTTAATATTTATAACCGCGATATTCCATACCACTGAAGAAGACCAGTTTTCCTAAATTGGACATGGGTACTTATATGACACAATTTAAAGAAGTTGTTTGTTCTTTATATCCCTAAACTAGAATAATTCACGTTAAAAGGACATAGACAGCAATTTCGGACAAAACATTTTAAACAGGAAAAATATTATGAACGCATTCTTTCACATATCGTAACATTTCACTATACAAAACAATATGTCCCCGCATCTCCCTTAAGCAGGTTTTCATTTTGTGCTACTGATGTTTTTGCTGTCGTCAAAAAACGTTCCGCTTTGGTTTTCTGTGGCACTCTTAACTACTCAATTCGAGCGATGAAAAAATATTTAAAAGAAAGATCACGTAACGCATCGTAAGAATGGACCATTATCTTCAATACTTTCATCAGAGTCGCTTAAAATATTCTAATATTCAGAATTTTTGTTCAAATACGCGGGACATGAACCGTGCAGGAAATCGGCTGCAGAAGTGCTTTTTGCTCTCCTTCGGTAGATTTCACTCCCATCCTCATCTAAAAAAAAGGAAAAAGTTTTAGAATAAAAAGTTGATTGACGTATCAGCTAAGTATTTCTTTTTCATGTATAGGCTGCACAACCTAACGCAACCTAATATAATTTGTAGTCACTAATGGGCAACAGATGTTAACCGTGTTTGAGAATTTCATTGTATTAACTCAAGAACCTGCTCCTGTGCTTCACTTTGTTCCTTGTTTTGCTGAGTAGTCGGACGTGCTTCTGATGGTGATGATGGATCTTTATAGCGCTAGGCTATCTCTGGGCAAAAAGCGCCATGATACAAGTTTTATTTTCTTCTACCCAAGGTGGGGTCAAAAACCCATTTACCAAGCATTTCACCCTAAATAAGCTGAGAATCTCACCAGGGGAAAGCTTGTACCCATTGAATCACCGGTAGGAACACGGCGGCATAGGGGATCGAACCCCGCACCTCCCGCATGCGACGCGGATGCTCAGACCACTAGCCCACCGCCGCGGACCTGCTTCAGCGCGAGACCCATAATAAGGCTTAACATATCCAACACATGTGCTGCTCGATAAGCAAGCAGTAAAAACGAAGATAAACCAAGAACATGCGAAGGGACTTATTTTTCCAAGCACAATGACGAGCATGAAAAAAAAACAAGAAAGTTTGAGCTGCCATTTCAACGACATAGGTACGCAGCTAAGTTAGCCACAAGTTTGAATGCGAACAGTAAGGTCATGCATTTCTTTCCTTGCTCTTTACGCGCAGACACAAAGGGAGAGGAAACCGAATAAACAAGACGGCATAGTGAGCTCACTTGCCCTCACACAACTGTCGATATAGATTATTGAGATTACCGAAAACACTTTTAGTAAAAGTTTTTTTTAACTGATGTGATCTAAGATTTAATGCCCATTAAAATAAATTGCACGCGGATGTTGTCTTTTTATACAGGCGCTGCTTTCGGAATTAAAAGTGCACAGTTTAAACCTCAGCAAGGCAATGTAAGACTAACGCGCGATTCGTGAAGACAATCTGGCACACTGAGAATTAAAACGGTTATTTAGAGTACAGCGAGCTATACCAAGTGATTCAAATTATATTTCAATATTTATGTCTTGCAGCTTTTAATTACAGTGTTTGTAACTGCGCCAGAGAACTCATCCCGGCTTGCAGAGGTCTCTAACCATTCCTTATTACCAAGTCACTCTGGCATAGTTTTTTATTCAGGAACGTTTCCCATTTAACCAAGTTTTTTCGCGGGTAATTTGGCACGTCATCATAGTGACCTCCTACTAATATTTATGTTTATGGTTTAGGAGACTTAACGTCCCTAAGCAATTCAGGCTTACATCGGGAGTACCTCAAGGAAGCGTCCTTGCACCAGCACTGTTCCTAATATTTATAAATGACCTACCAGCTTGTGTTTCACAGAATATTAAACTTTTCGCAGATGACTGCATCCTTTACAAGGAAATTAACTCTTTTGATGACCGTATAGTTTTAAATAATGCCTTAACAGCAGTGTACCAGGGGAGTCAGGACTGGCAGATGGACATCAATTTAAATAAATCTGTTCTTTTATCTATAACTAGCAAAAAACACACATCAGCTTTTCAGTACACGCTTAATAATATTCATCTTGCATCTGTCCTTGAGCATAAGTACCTTGGTGTGACACTAACCTCTGGTTTCAGATGGGATTCGCACATTAATACCATCACATCTAATGCACTAAAACAAGTCTTCTTCATTAACAGACGCCTTAAACTAGCACCCTCTGAAACAAAATTACTAGCATATAAACCTATTCTCTGAACAATTCTAGAATACGGCAACACCGTTTGGTTTCTCTTTAATAGCAAGCTCATTAAAAAACTTGAAGGGGTGCAGGGAAAGGCATTAAGATGTGTATATAATAAACACTCCCTTACAGACTCACCAACACAATTACAAAAACGTGCAGAACTCCTAACCCTAGAGAACAGAGCAAAATTCGCAAGACTTAAAATTATGTATCAGCTAATACACAACCAACTAAAAGTGCCCGCTACAAAATACATAACGACCACAAAAACTAGATCGACCCGCCACAACCTCGCACACAAATTAAACGTGTTTCCATTCCGTACTGACATATTCAAATACTCATTTTTTTCCTCGAAATACACGAGAATGGAACAATCTAGACATAGATATTACTAACAGCTCATCATTAGATGCGTTCAGTGCCCTGGTTATAGATCACCTGTTTGTTTCCCAGTAGTTATTCTCATTTTCCACACTTTTCTGCCCTGTTTATTTTTACCGTTTTGTTTGTGCCTAGATTGAAAATACAACACTAACTGCAGCCGATTTCCTTTATTGGTATGCTTGTCATCATGTTTGCCGCCTATTATTTGCACCTCAACTTGAATTCCCTAACCGATTTTGTAACTATTTTTGCCATATGTTATTGTTCAAACTGTTTACTACCAACATGTGCACAACAACTGTATCATTCAGAGCCCTTCCTGTTACAGCCCCTGATGGGACTTACAGTATCAAATAAAGAAAAAGGCTAGAAGGAACGCTGTAGTGAAGGGCTCCGGAAATTTCGACCACTTGGGGTTCTTTAACGATGCCCGAAATCGCACAGTACACGGGCCTCTAGAATTTTTCCTCTATCGATATTCAACCACCGCAGCCGGAATCGAACCCACGTCCTTCGTGTCAACAGCCAAGCGCCATAACCACTTAGCCACCTCAGTAGCCCGTACTAGTATTTATAAACTCAAGGAGTGCACAAGGCAAAGTACGAAAAAGATGCTCAAAAAACAGTATTTAACGTCCGTCTCGTACCTTTAACTTCTGGCGGCCATTGAGCAGACAAGTTAAGAGAAAAGAGCGGCTCGTTATGACCTGCACGAAGGAAGCCAACTTTCACTGAAAGCAATGAGCATAGGGGATTTCTTAATATAATTTAGGCTTCTGTGTAATGGGAGATTAATAGCGTAATTATTTTAGCGCATAAGGTAATTGAAATGGAATAGAATACAGCATCATCCTGGCCCTGCGCTTCATTCTTCTTTTCGTTTGCGCAGTTAGAAGTAACAAAAACAGGCATGCTTAACAAAAGATTACCTTTTGATGTTGCCTCCCATAAAAGGGTCGAGAGTTGCAAGAATCCAATTAAACATAGAGCCGCGCGGTACTGTCAGGCCACATTACACCAACATCTAGCGGCTGCGAAAACCTTAGTAGAAGGACAGGAAATGTATTGCTGTGCCCGAAAAGAAAATCTAATTTATTATCTTACTTGAAGCCAGGGATAGACGGCGAATGGTAGGATATTGCAGCGGTGGCAATAACATCTGTTGTCTCGTTATAGGCCAGCGGTGAAGGGGATAGCCGATACCAGATATCGACAATAATTATTGCTGTATCGGACACCTTTAGCGTCTGCTGATGTTGTGTTCGGTGTTGTTTATATTGCGTTTGCAAATGACGTTAGCAAAATACCAGCAGGATGCATCTCGTGTTACAAGCGCGCCAAAGTGTCCCTTGCAATACGGCACAAAGTGATGCTGCAAGCGCTGCAAGCGCTGAGCACGAAAGACAAGTTCTGAGAGACATTTCGCGAAACTCGGCGAGGAGATGGCACATTTGAGAAGAATGCGTTTTGCTGCTATGCCATTCTCGCGGTCAACAAACCCAAAGCTCGGTGAAAATTTATTGCCCTGGAATATAACCACCAAGCAGGCAAGGAGAACACGAAAATAGAGCATTAAAACGAGGCTGGCCACCGTAAATAGGCCACTGGCACGACTTTTTGTGGCAGTGGCGTTGTTTGGGTGCTTTGCGACAACCACAGATTGCCTTGCGTAAGTAGTGCTTTAGGCAGCACGTGTCCTTTACGGGTGGTTCCTTGTTTATGAGCTCGCAAGGATGATGTGTGTTCAGTGTGTGCGGGGTATAAGCCCCGATAAACGGTTCTCGTGTTGTCAGGCTGTTGGTGGCCGTGGGAGTAAACGAACCGGATTCGCATATGAGAATCCTTTGCAGAGCGCTTAGGCTAGTTGATTGGTTTCTCGCTACAAATTCGAAGAAAACTGCTCAATATACAGAGTGCGCCTATTTACGACACACAGAGACGAGAGCAGTATGTAAGAAACAAAGAATGTTTCCTTGATCTAGAAATATATGACATTGCTACCGACGAGAAAAAGGAATAAAATTGCCATGTGTGCAAAATGTCATTCTCTATTTTACATTCGTTGATCCATGGGAGTCGTCATATATACCTCCTGGTGCAGTGGTGTTGTGCGATGTCAGTGCACGTTAAGGAACCCCAGGTGGTCGAAATTATTCAGAGCCTTCCACTGCGGCGTCTCTCCTATCTTAAGTTACTTTGGGAGGTTAAACTTCATTATTCATCTTTTGTTCAGTCGTGCGAGTAGCCTGCCACAATGGAGACAGCGTCGTGTCGCTCTATTACTGCTGCAACAGCTGGAAAGCGCAGCCGAAAGGGACGAATAGACATGAGAAACATCATGCAGCATGCCACTGCGCTAATGCCCATGAAACAGCGAAATCTATCGCTTCAAAGCATGCAGGTTCATGCACAGAGACTCGCGCTTACAAGCCTTGGACCAGACTGATAAAGAGGTACACTTACACCTTAGCCTTAGCAAGCTTAGAGAAACCGGCTCAGCCTGTTGCGACGAACCAGTCGAAAATAAGAAAAGTCATGGCGCGCAGGTGCAATTTTGCCGCACTTCCTCGAAAAAATGAGCCAACGCTGTGGCAGGGATCGAATATTGAGCGTTAACACACCCACCATAGGTCGCCGGTTCGAATCCTTGTCGTGAGATAGACTCTAACTTAACTAGTAAGGATATGCTGCACGTAACGCGAAATCGTATGCCACCACCCCTAACGTTCTGCGACAAACGGTTGAGCCGCAGTGTTGCTATGAAGATCGTAAAGACGTGAAATTGAAGGTACATAGGTCGCCGGTTCGAATCCATGCCACAAGCTAGGCTCTCACTGAACTAGTAAGTTTATGCTGCACGAAACGCTGAATTGTATGGCACCATCCGGAACATTCTGCGGCATATGGTTGGCCCTTAAATAGTACACGAATGCCGGGACTACCTGCGCAGATTTTGACGCCAGCCGGAAAGGGTTATACATACCGGGTCAACATAGTTTGGCTTTTACTTCTGGTACTCTGGCATCATGCTGCTTCCTGTTATCATAATTTGAGTACCTTGGTTACCATGGCAACCACTGGGATGCAATGTCGTTGCTATGGGGTGGAGACCTCCGTTTTGGATTTTATTCGTGGAATCAGCATAACTCGAAGGCTCAAACCGCGGCCAGTAGCGGGGCAGATGAGATTGCTTAATTAGGCCCAGGCAGGTTGCTTTATATATATGAAGGTGAGGGCTGGAACCTTGTCCAGCGGCCTGGTCAAATCGGCAGACTTACCTGGTTACGTCTGCTTGTGTTGGCCAGTATGTGCATATGCCGTGTTCTTATACATGTCGGCCTCTGCTACAGTGCTAATAATGGCGTCGCTTCCGAACAAATGGCTGAGATCTAGCCGCTGGGCTCACCCTGCGCATTCATAGACTTCCCACAGTGTCCAAGTTAAGAGCTAGGGTGCCTTTCTTGGGGATCATTGGGAGACACTCTGGGAAACGGAGACTTTCGGGAGTTTCTGGTGAACCTCTGCCAAGCTGATTGGACATACCATCTGCAGCAGCGACCAGTAGAGCTGACGCTCTAAATGTCAGCACCGTATCAATGCTCGCAGAACAATTCGGGAAACAGCTGTTTTGTCCCATGACTTCGTTGCTGTTGTTTCGATCTTTGAAGAGGTCAGTGACTGTGCACTGCTCTCTATAGTAAATACTCTCAACTGGTTCTCAATACCCCAAGTGAGAACATGCGCAACTTACCCTTTGAGGGCCGAGCCCCGAACAGCACTTGCTTCTCAGTACTTTGCAGAAACATCGCGTATGCTAAGTCCAACGCATTGTGCCTCGTATGAAGCAGGCGTGTCGCACTCCGGTTGGTAAATGTTTCTGAGAAGTGAGCTTACTTCAGGATCTAGTTTTTGAAATACGCTCGAAAACAATGGTTTCATGTAGGTCGGTGACCTTCAGCGACTCACAGCCTGCATTAAAATCACCCAACACTCATAACACTCAAAAAGCCAGCTAATCTGCATGGTCCATTCTCATCCATAATGATTGAAATCCCTCACGTTCCAGATAATAATAATAATAATAATAATAATAATAATAATAATAATAATAATAATAATAATAATAATAATAATAATTGGTTTTTGGGAAAAGCAAATGGCGCAGTGTCTGTCTCATATATCGCTGGACACCTGAAACACGCCGTAAGGGAAAGGATAAAGGAGGGAGTGAAAGAAGAAAGGAAGAAAGAGGTGGCGTAGTCGAGGGCTCAGCAACGTGTTTTCAAAACGTCAGAGTCTTCGTATATGCGTCTGAAATGTGCAATGACAACAACATCAAAAAAAAGTTGGGGGGGGAGAAGAACCGAACTTGTGGTTACCGACTACAATATCCATCTTTTCGTGCTCTTACATTTTATGTATAACCCTCGTTTATTTTCCTATTTGCACTGGTTGCAATGCATGTCCACTCCTGCGTTTTAAGTAACGCCGAGTCGGCCTCTGACTCTGTGAGCACCCCTCCATTACCCTTGCTGCAAAGGGGATCAAAAGGGGATTGGATCTTCCCGGGTCTTATCAGCCCAGCTCGCGGTATATCTCATGGGCTTCCCAGGAGAATGCGCCTTAAGGTATGAACAGCGAAGAACCATACGCGGGAAGGTGAGCCGCACTTCGTCAAAGCACGTAATCCACGAAACGAAGAAAGAAAGATTAGCGATATATGCAGCGTGCTGCTCCTTTGTATCTCTTCCCTAAAGAGCGGAGAGTCATAAGAGAATATTTACTTCCAGTACCAACCCCACCGGTAGCGATGAGGCAAGCAAGCGGCGAATTCTGAAAATGAGCGAAGGAAAGCAAATCCGCGGCAGAAGACGCAAAATTGCTTTTGACAGTCTATAGACTTTACGGACACATTTTCTATGAAGTGTATAGACTTTTTACAGCAAAGTCTATAGAGTAGTTTATAGTCTATACAAATCCTGTAGGCAGTCTATAGACAACTTATATATTTATGGCCATACACTTTTAGTATAGTTTTTTCGATAGACTGTCTATGGACTATGAATTGACAAAAGGAAATATCTATAGGAAGTCAATAGAATCTATAAGAAGTCCGTAAACAGTCTATCGACCATATTTCATAGCAGGAACGCCAGTAAAAAGAAGGAGGAGCCGCAGGTAGAGACGATTCGCCGACTTCACTCCCCGCTAAGCCACATCGCAGTGCTGTCGCTGGCGAAATCACGAGTTTGTTACGAAACTGGGAATGAGCTCTCAATTAAGCTCCCACGATCCACTAAATTCGTCAGTGCAAAGAAACGAGGAAAAAAATAAAATCGAGCTTGATGCACCATGAATGCAAGAAGACGAAGAGAAGCGACCACCTCCCACGCAAAGAAAGAAGCGCTCGCGGGTCGTCACCAGAGCACGGTAGCACGCGTGTCGCTAGTAGCAGCTTGCGTTTGCAAGCGTAACTCAACCCTCACCCTCCTCTCTCTCTTCCCTAACACGACGACACCGTCATTAATCGAAGCCTTCTGGTTGAGTCGTGTCCCTATGTTCAACCCTGAAAAAAAATGTCGGACAAGGTTGTGAGAGGGGCAAAAAGAGAATGGGGGAGTGGGGTTGCAGGGTTGAAGCTTATTTTTTGTTTATGTCGTGCTTCTCCTAAGACGTCCGCCTACGGCTCGCAGCCGAGCCCGAGGTAAGAGGGCACTCCTGCCACACCCGCTGACGAGCTCATTAGCAGGCTAATGATTAGCAACAAACGGCGGCTTCTTCAGGGGCAGCGTACCACACAAGAAAACACGTGCCGGTCACTGGCAGGACATCGGCAGGTTCTCTTGATCCTCTTCCTTAACCCTTTCTCTTTGCCCCTGTTGAAGCCACGTTCCTCGGGCTGCAGATGACATCGTTGAGCAGCGGGGCTCGCGAGAGCGACTCCGGAACCCGATTACACCAGTGACAAGCTTATTGTCGCTTGCCTAGGGAGTACGTACACGCCGGGTTATTACTGAGGACTTACAGAGCTTATGCCTCTTCTTGCAAGGAAAGGGCATCGGAAGAGCAGGATTAGCTCTTTACCTCTTGTCGCAACATCGTCGATGCGTGGGCACATTTACTGGGTAAGTCATCCTCCTTTTAGCTGTGTCGATGGTCATTACACGAGACGAGACCACGTGCGCAAGCATTAGGCTCCTACATAGGGGTGTTCAAAGCGCGGTGCGCTCCAACTTGCGTGTCGAACGCAGACCGAGATGATGCGCTGATATTAAAACTGCCTCCGCAATGTAACAAAACTGCATATTGAACTTACGTCCTACCAACATTAGAGTATGCTAGAGTTATATAGAAACCCATAGATAGTGGATTATAAAAAAAAACTTGCAAGCGTGGAAAGGAGAAAAGCCTGTTTTAAATGCACAGATATACACGTATTCACTCTGTACTGATATATATGTGACTACTTAATATGTCACCTCTAGCACTTAATATGTCACCTCTAGCCTATCGTCGTCGTTTGTCCAGATTAAATTTCTTGTTTTAGCTTTCAAGAAATTCTGTCGCTGTCATATATTTCCCGTTACTTGGTGTCCAAATCAGTTAAGCACCCAAAAGCAAGCGATGAATAAACTTATCAAGCCCTTAGCTCATGCATTAATGTATGCGCTAATTCTAGCATTCCCAGGATGATGTCCGTACGGAATGATTTACCAGCATTACAATCCAGTATGCTAACAATATTAGACAAACCTATTACCACTTAACACTAAAAATGTTTTGTGGAAATAATACCTTTGCCTTTCCTTTTGGTGAGTTTCTGTAGCTTAAGATGAACATCGAAAATATAGCTTTAATTTTCTCCTTTCTTTTTTGTGTGATTTAACTGAACCTACCTTTCCAAGTGACCAGTTCATTAACAATGCATCCCTTAAATGAAGATTAAGCCGTGTATTAAAATATTGAGTTGCATAAACTGTGATTTTGCGGATTATGAAAAATTTCGCATTTTGTATGATGCTCTTAAGGGATCATATTACTCTTTTCGTGTTACGTCCCACCACTGTAACTGCCCCACGGCAAACTCCATTTCTTCATTCAGTCATTCATTCATTCGTCTTTCATTCGTTTCCTCTTTCTGTCGTTATTTCCTTCCATTCTTTCTTTTTTATTTTCCTTGTTTGCATACTAATTTAGTCAAAAACAAAAGGCAGTTATTGTTCCCACAGAAATTGACTGGACGCGTGTTTAAGCTAGCATAAAATTAGATTCGCATTCAACTTCATACAGCCCCCCAATCGGCATTCTTAGACGCCGTGTGACGTTGCCACGAGTGTGTTGCAGCACACTCAGCCTCTAACCTAATGATTATGGATGGTGCAACACACGCATAGCACACCCTCGCAAGCTTCTGTGTGCCTTACGGCCCTGGCGTCGAAACAGGTCGTTAATTTTCACCGATCCCGCCATCCAGCCTCAAGGGTTCGACTCATCTCTGTCACAGTGTCCGCGCGCGATGCACAGCTCGGGGGATTGGTACTGTACAAAGGCGTTTATAGTGGAGCAATTACGCTGACTCCATAGCACGCACTGAGTGAATAGGTTTTCGCAAAGAGCTTCTTCTTGTGTTTAATTAATGAGAAAGTAAGTGAGTGTGGGTGAGAGGAACGAAGGATTGATGAAACTAAAGTAAGCAAACACTGACATCAATAAGGATATTTTTCTGAATGAAGGGAACTGAATTCTTCGCCAGTGACCAAGTCGTAATATTGGTTGAGGTATTCTGACGTGTAGAGGTTCTGCAGCGCCACATGAAAGCCGGCTGATCGTCTATATTAAAATACTACTCAAACACTTTTAACTGATGCAAGAAA
The DNA here is from genome assembly GCF_052857255.1 of Amblyomma americanum. Lineage (NCBI taxonomy): Eukaryota > Metazoa > Arthropoda > Arachnida > Ixodida > Ixodidae > Amblyomma > Amblyomma americanum. Next base: position 27,352,721 of record NC_135504.1, on the reverse strand, counting down.
TTAGGATAGACAAGTAAAGCATGATAAAGTCAAAGCCTTAATTACGAGCCAGTGGGAGAATAGGCACATGTGGAAATTCGGACCCCTGGCGTGATGCGATAACGTCGTGGACGAATCTACAACCCTAGCGTGCTGGCGGAATCTGGTTCACGGCAGAGCAGCTGTCCGGACGCAGATGCTGCGTTCTTCTACGAGTTATTCAAACAACGCTGTTAAACTCTTGCCAAGCCGCGTACTTACCAACTATTACCAAACCAAACCACGTAGCCTGAGCCGCTTTGGAACGTTAAGCCCCCATAAACTTAATTAAACTAAACTAAACTTTAGAGCGCGTCGCGTGGCCTGTTTCGATATCGATTAGAAGGCAAAGCGAAGCCTGATATACTGCATTTTGCACTAATACATGCCAGCCCTGCCCACATCGCAGTCGATGTCAAGTGTAGCCTCCATAAAAACCCCATTTCCTTCCCAATAAAAGGCAGTATAAAGTTGCAGGTGGCTCTTAAACCATGGCAATGAAACAGCGTAAGCCGCGACAAGAATTTTGACACCATGGTTTTCTACGTGTTATTTCGTCAATTGTTTTTAACTGACTAAATAGTTATAACACGACCGCTTTCTCTCTTTTTTCTTTCAATCGAACCTCGCTGCCTTGCTTTCACTCCGACCACATGTATTTTTGACCCAAAGACAGCATTTCTTGTCGTACTTCGCAAGAGCCCACTCATCGCCACACACAGTGATTCTCCAGCCATTCTAGAATATTTCGGCACCGCGGCAAAGTTTTATAAACAGGCGAACCATGCTGAAACATCTGTCGTGTCCAGAAGTTTTTTTTTTTTCATGTGCACAAAGCGGCCGAAATTCTTACTCAATCTTAAGGCCCACTCTTCCATCAAGACTTAACCTTTTCTACCCATAATAAACTCTAGTCAGCCAAACCACGATGGTCGTCGAGAAACCTGCCGGGAAGTCACGTATAAAGAAAAGTGCAAAGTCTCGCCCCAGTGTGTTAACTGCAGAATAAGAACAACGTGAGTGACGTAAATTAAGAAGGTGACGTAAATTTCACTACGGGGTTCTCAGAAAGCACTTTCTTCCCTTGCTGTCGTTACCGACTCACGGCAAACCGGAAATTTAGCTGTGGAGCAACATCGCAGCGGGACAATAGGCCCCTAGCGCGCACTTCGTCGTAACCGGATCTCCGCTTTCCTTTGGCTCTCCATAACAAGGCATCCACATTCTAAATGCGCACGCTCCCGGTGTGATTGTATGTATTTGCATCGTAACCCTCTCCTTTCTCTTCTTTCCATTTCTCAGTGCAGGTAACAGGCCATAATGCGATTCCTTCATTCGCTCTCTCTCTCTCTGCCTTGTAGGAAGGCTACTCTCGTTTCACGTGAAAGAAAAGCTCATGGAGCGTCCTTGGTCACATTGTCACGTGGTGGTGACGGCAATCGAGCAACAAGGAGACAGCTGTGAAGGCTTTCAAAATAAACTTTATTTGGAGTTCCCGGAAATGAGCTGAACCCGACGGCGGGGACCGCAGTAAGTGTGCTCGGTTGTCGTCTAAGAACAAATTCACCGCCGCTCTCGGCCCGGCTCAATTCAATTCTGACGAAGAACTTTCGACATAAGCCACGGAAAGCACCTTCCAAGACATCTCAGAACGCAGAGACAGTGCATCTGCTGCATTCTTGCCAGATAAATCTAGTTACCTCTGGCCCCAAAACCGAAGTTATAAGGTTGCGCACCGGCGGCTTCGAGCATTAAGAAACAAGCATTGCAAAGCCTCGCGGCAATATTCACTAAGGTGTATTACGTCGTGGCGAAAGAACTGTGAATGATTTATTTGTGTGTTTATTTATTTATTTATTTGTTTATATATTTGTTTATTCTTTTAATAATGAAAATGGGAAACGAATGGCGCGGTAAAATGGCTGGGCTATAGTTTTTCCCTCGAGTTAGTAGGGGAGTGCTGTTTCCATCGCGGTGGGTTCTCATAAGTTGCAGTGCCGCTGGGCACCAGCCGGTGCTTCGACTTTTGGCTGGAGACCAAAGCAGGTTTCTGAAACATGTCCGCGCCTGTCGCCGCCACCACCACACGTGATTTGCAGCCGCTGCATGGCGCAAGCAATGGCGCCGAAAGGCAGCCTCCGCACTGAAGATAAGGATTGGGGGGAGGGTGAGGGGGGAGGGGGCGAGGAACTTCTGACATGAGCATTCTTCGAGCGTATGCGCCAGCTGTAGCTACCGGGGTGTGAGAGAGAAAAAGCTCGCCAGCACACCCCAGCAAGGGATCGCGAAAAGCGTGGGCGCTTGTAACACGAGAGAAGAAACTGGCGCACTGCGATGCCTTCACCAGGAAAGAAAATCAAGATGAGAGACCAGCCTTTCCCCAGGCGCTGGCGCTCTTGTGGGTCATGCATCTGTATATTTTACGTGGATAGAGCAGGCTTGATCTTGGCAAGAAAATTTATTTTGACACTAGTTAGACCCGTGGCGTAGTAGACGTGCCATATGCGAGTGTGGTGAAATGGACCCCTTGGTGTGTTTTCGTGTATTATATGATGCGATGCGTGATAACATGTCGTATTATACATGTAACAGTTGTTACGACCCCACTGTGAACGCCGGTGGAAGAGTCGAATGCCCGGTGTAAAGTGCAGCAACGAATCTAACGTCCGCAGCAGCCTTCCTATATCTATGTACAAAACAACTGATTTTGTGAGCTGAAATGTCCTTAGCCTTTTTATGACTGTAGTTCGAGCACAGCATTACCCCCTGAACACTTCCTTGATACATCGTATTGAACTGAGTCTTTTATCTCGCGATCATCGCGATAATCGGTATTATCGCGATAATATAAATCAATCTGTGGTTGGGCCGATTCCAAAAGTGATGTAGTTTAATACGCCTGCTTATTCACTTACGCGATGAATCCATCGTCTGCCTTTGCATAGCTAACGCACGCACGCACGCACGGACACACGCACGCACACACACACGCACGCACACACGCACGCACACGCACACACACACACACACACACACACACACACACACACACACACACACACACACACACACACACACACACACACACACACACACACACACACACACACACACACACACACACACACACACACACACACACACACACACACACACACACATAAATATATGTATGCCGCCCGGGTGGCTCAGCGGTTATGGCGCTCGGTTGCTGACCTGAAAGACGCGGGTTCGATCCCGGCCGCGGTAGTCGAATTTTGATGGACGAGAAAATCTAGAGGCCTGTGTACTTTTCGATTGTATTGTTCTGTAGCTATAGCCTTAGTGACAGATTTTTCAATAGCTGGCAATTAGCACTTCTTTGAGTATGCCACAGACGAACATAGGTTTCCATAAAGCTTTTCAATGGACACCAACAGGCCATTGTTTATGAGCGCGACACATTCATGCATTGTGGAGATAAGGCTTTTAGCAGAAGACACGAAAAGCAGTATCGCGGAAGATAACAGTGATTACTGACTTACAAATCTCACGGCAACAACGTCGCGAGGGTTGCGTCATACTGATTTTCATTATAAAACACCGCGAAGATTCGCGTCAAAATGTAAAAGGGGGAAACGTGGTGCGCCTGAAGAACTTCGTTGCATACTCCAAAAACGTTTCTTCACCTAGTTTTATATGCAAAAGAAAAAGCTAAAACTTAAGTCAATGAACTAGCAGTGAAGCAGCCTCCTCACTATGCACAGAAGTGTTCACGGTAACGGGCCCTCGTTTCCCACTGATCTTGTCTAAGTTCTCTCAACACGAGTCGCGTTGGAAATTTGAAATTGCATTTCTGGAACCTGTCCTCGTAGCCCACTTTACAGATGTTTCCCATCGAGTTGCTACATTTCCCCACATTTCATTTGTTTTTGTTTTCCGCACACGGAAGGGGAATTTATGACACAAGTCAGGCGGACATGTAAGATTCCTCGACACGAATCCAATATGCAGCAGGATATTGGACCCACGGTCGCGTTATTTCGTATTCTCTTCTCCTTCGTGTCAGGTGCGTGTTCTGGCTGCTTTTCGCACAGTGGCGGCTCAGGCTGTGTGTTATAAGCTTCTTCGCTCGAAGGGGCGCCCGCGTAACAAGAGGGCTGCGACTGTTGGGAGGTTGCCAATACCTCGCCTCTACAACTCGAAATCTGAGGGAACACGCTCACGGCTTGAAAAACGAGGACTGCTTGTTGTTTGATGTAAAACGCCAAGCAAGAAGGCCGTAGTATTTCTTGTTACGTCACGAATACGTGAGCTGAAGGTCCCATTCCTTGCTGCGCTGTGGCAGCTATTTCTTACGTCATGAAGCAATGTTGCTGTCGTCTTCACGTAAGAGCGACGTGGCTGGGACACAACCTACTTTAGTCTCAGCAAGACTTGATCAGACTTAACCGAATGTAACAAGCACCATCGGAGTCGTTCCTTAAGATAAATACGTACCCTGTACGACTTACTTGCCAGCTAAATTTGTAATCAACCATAGTTTGGGTTCCTCCTACCCAAACTGGGAACCCAAACTATAGTCAATTACAGTTTTACAGGGTTAATGTGTGAGATATGTGAGAGGCCTTAATCCTACAGTCGGAATAGCCAGGCTGGTGATGATGATAGTTTGGGTTCAGGAGGTGTTTACTATCTTTGAAACAAGGAAAAGTGTTCGATTTTTTTTTTCGACAGCTACATCCTGTAGGTGTGGTCAGGCTGATGAATATTATGATAGTTTGTGTTCAGGAGTATCTTTTAAACAAGCAAAAGTTTTCGAATTTTTTTGACAGCTGCATCTCTTTCTGTGTTACGACCACAGACCACATAGAAGACCTTGAGTAATGGTGGCATTTGCGTCATCTAAGAGATTAGTGCGCGGAGTCTTGATGAGTCTTGGTTGACAACGTTGAAGCAGAACAGCAAGTCACACAGACAGCGAGAAGAAATGGTGGTAGCAGTACCCCTACGAACTTTTATTGTTGCATTTAAATGAGAAAATTGAAAATTAATTTTTGGGAACAAAAGTTAGGCATTAATGACATTCATTTGCAAAGGCGAGCTAGCAACGAGCTGTTGGGCAGATAACGAAGGAAAAGTAAAAGCTAGAGAAAAAGCAAAATTAGCCATTTTTCATTCATCGTGTTGTTTGGCTGGAAATATTGAGGTTTAAAAGCGCTCTTTCTCAGATTTTTTTCTGACAAGCGCCCTTCCTAAACGGGAACGAGTCAAGCTCTAGAGGGCGTTTTCTATTTTTCTCGAATAAGCGCACTTTTTAAAGCGAGAGCACCATATGGCTCATGAGGCGGAAAAGCTGGCGTTTCCTGTGCTATACGGTCTAAATCCCCACGTGACATAATCAGCAAAAGGAAAAAAAAACCTTTATCCCGAAGTGGGTTTCAGACACAGGCCGAAGCGAACAGATCAGCGTCACTGGCCATTTCGTTAGAGCACTGTCTCGTTGGGTTTGGGTATCGTCGTCTTCATCAATTTCCGTTCGGGAGAGGCGAACAGATCAGCTTGGCTGGTCACTACATTAGAGTAGTACGCCATCGCCGCAGCCAAACACCCCGCATGCATGATTTTACCTTCACAGCACGTAAGTACTTTTAAGTGCCTTCCGTAATTTTATTCCTTAAAGCCTAAACTAGTCGCGTTAGTGAACAAAAACCAATGATGATGTGGCTGCGTTTTTTGTTTGTTTTTGCGATAAAATGCAGGGACATTAAGTCATTACGGGTTCTACAATAACGGCAGAAAGGAGACGCGACATCAGCGTGCGATAACGCTTGCTTAGGAAGTGGACCTCGTTTCAAGGACTGCTGAAGCGAATGAGAAGCAACGACTTTGCAAGCGACTGTCCCACTCGTCGACGATTTGGCAAACCGTCTTGTTCCATTTTTTTTTTTTTTGTAATGCGCCGAACAGCCCGCTTCTGAAGAAGCTTCAAGGGTCCCCCGCTATCATTTTTTTTTATTTGGCCAAAAGACAGAGGAAGACGCGGGTCATTGGGTAGAACGGACCAACGAGCTTATCAAAAGTCATCTGGAGGAAAACGATGGTACTTCGGTCGTTCCTGTAAAACAGCAATTCCGGTCGTTGCGAACCTCGCATTTTGTATGGCCTGTATTGACCTAAATAGCGCATTCATTTATATACGAATGCTAGCTTCACGAGGCAAACCTTCTTAAGACTTCTCTCCTGATTCCCTCACTCGCGTTATTCTTAACGTTCTCAAATAAGAAAAACTTCTTTAAATTTAGAAAGACGCAGCATTAAAATAGTTTATGCTTCATCCAGCGTCGCAACGCAGCAATGGTTTCAATGCAGAATACATGTTTTCGGCCTGAAACTTGCCAAGTCAAGTACTAAGCTCGCACTCATCGATATCCCCTGGTACATGAAGCGCTCTTCAAGACACTGGCCTAGAAATTGGCGTCTTTATTCCCTCTAACTGAGTGATAATGACAAACACTGTGGCACGGCCAATCAGTGCCTGGCGCAGACGAGCGGAGTTCTTTATGAAAGCCTTTGCTTTCAGCTTTCTTTTTTCTTCTGCTAAAACAGCTGCTTTCTGCCACCTCCCCTGAGCTCCAACCATGGGAGCATTCCAGCACTCATTCCGTCGGAGACTTCGTAAACTGCATCACTGTGTGGGGTTGCTTCAGCATTTAAGCCGTTGTCCACTAGTACATTTTAATGCGAAAGCACTACTTCACGAGGTTTAACCGGCTCATCGCGCTTGCATGAAGCTTGGCCTAAGGGTGACCTTGACCAAACATAAAGAAATAAAATAAATATCGCTGCGACTCGGATTCGAACACGGGGCAGCGCGAACAGATCAACTTCGCAGGTCACTGCACGAGAGCACTGTGCTATCGTCGTCTTCTTTAACTAATACTGCTATCGAACTGATAGCAACTTATACTACTATCGAACTAATATCATCGTCAGACGTGCCGACCACACAGTGAAGCAAAGCCATGAGCCAACCGGCTAAACACATGGTTTCGCTCGTATACTCGGTTTAACAACGTTAAAACCTTGCCATTTTTTTGTTTGCCTGTTTCTTTTTTTTCACCGTAGCAATATTTATTTGCAGAGTGTACTTCAGCAACAACGAGAAAGTTGTCCTAGAATATTCATTGGGCTAGTGCTTGAAACAACAAAAACTTTAAACGAGAAGAGGTGGCAATGTGACAATCTGCTTGGGTTATCATAAATGAAAAGGTTTACACAGACAAGAACGACACATACAGATTCTTGTCTGTGTAAACCTCGGGTAGTGCAATAACAATGTCGAAGATTACAAACCAACTGGGCCCATTTGAAGCTCTTCTTAGATAAATAAAAAGTTTAGGTTCTTATTTGATCTCCTCTGAAAATGGTGTTTCAAAGCCTCAGAGGCTGTGGCCAGCTAATGGAACGCATTTTCGAATTGAAAGCAAACTTTTCATAAGAAATTTCGCTGTAGCCAAAGGCGTACAAAGCGTAAGAAACAGGTCCCCGTCAGGCAATCAAAACTTCTGATTCACTAAAAAGCATGATTCGATACAAAGTTGATTTAGCACGTTTTACCTATTTATTATTCTCTTTTTTTTCTTTACAAATGCTGCAATCGCTGAAAACTGGTGTTAGCTGGACGGAACGTGTACATAAAAGCATATGAGCACCGGTAGAAAAATAAAAACAGCGCTACTGGTGGAGACACAGCTTTCTTTAATAAAATGCACCAAAAAGATCAATGGGCAACTTACATTACAGAAACGCACAAAAATATTTCTCTGAAATCCAGCCATAGGAGCAAAATAAAGATGAAATCTGATATGAAAACAGAGAGGGAGCAGCACAAGCGGTGGGCAAACGTTTGTGATGATGTCTCTAAATCTTCATTATTCCTACGCTTTTTCCATGGCAAAAGTGAGCTCATAAGACAGTTATCGTGTTTCCAAAATGCGATTGATGTTTATATACATCTAACTGCCTTGAATCGGAGGTAGAGGAAAAATGGAAAAGCCGAAGAGAGTATTCTTTTAAACATCGAGGCTTATTTCACCAATCTAGGGACTGCATTGCTCTGACTAGTTCCTTACTTAAGCCGAAGAAAAGTAATACAATAGAACTCTAAATCGTGAGGAAGACAGCGCTTTCGCAACAAGAGAGAGAGAGAGAAAGACAGAAAGGCAGGGAGGTTAACTAGGCAGCGCCCGGTATGCTACTCTACACGTGGGAAGGGGAACGGAGGGAGATATAGAAAAGAGAGAGAACAAAGGGAGATGATCGCTTTTTCGCGTGTACGTTGGCCATTACTTGCAGGGTACACACGGCACACACTGACAGTTTACAATCTCGCTCTCAGTCCTGAGTCCTTCAAGAACTTTAAAAGTGCCTTCAAAGCTGTCCTCCGCGCTGGAGGTTTACTCCAAGGATCCACAATCTTGGCTTCAGTAAGGGGCCGAGGATCTAAACGGCAGAGTGTTGCAGCCAGGAGCGCACGCTCACGCTGAAAATTAGGGCAGCTACAAAGAAGGTGTTCTATAGTCTCGGCGCACCCGCACATCTCACACGCAGGACAGTCTGCCATTGCGATTAAGTGGGAGTAGGCATTTGTGAAGCTTTCCACCACGTCAATGAGCTGAATTCTCAACGTCCTCAGCATTCCGAGCGAAAGAGAAACTTAAGTCGAGCAAGGACGTATATCCACTTTATGCCATAAGCGTGCATTATGGTTTATTTCCCCGGCTTACATAGCTTCCTTGCCTTGCTTCTCCGGAATTCAGGCGGTACGTCAGAGTACGAATTAATAAATATCAAGCCAATGCGAGGAACAAACATACATCAAATTCCAGACGAGTTGCTTTTCTAAAACTTGAGTCGTGCTTTGCGACCAGAGCCTGTAAAAAGGGGCGGTTTTCATATCACTATGAACTTCAAGACCGGCGATATTTCTGTATGACAGGAGCTGTCGCGAGCGAAGGCTACAGTGGAATCGAGATACAGTGAAAAGTTTTATGAATTGTTTGGATTACCTGGCCCACTATGTAAGATGAAACGCGTACTTAAACCAGGAAAGCAAAAGATTCCAAACATCAGTTTATCCGAGTCCATTATTGGTTACGAAAAGATTGTCAAATAATTCAAAAGGAATTAGTTAATAACTTTAAGCCTGCCTTGACCAGGTTGGTAGGCATGCTAGAGACGCGGAAACGCAGTTGTTAGTGTCAGCAACAAAATAGCAAATAAACGAAGATATATACGATAGGTGAATCCGGCGCTACCTTCTCTCTGCCCGAATGGGTCGAAGCGTAATGGCAAAATTCTACGCTCGAGTGCGCTGGGAGCTGCGCTCTGCTCCATCAAAACCGTGCAGTGCTGTGGGAGACGATCACTGCTTCAGCCAATGAGAGGCCGAATCGACTAAGATAGCAACGAGTGAAAACTATCTTTGATTGGGCAGATTCTCGGCTATCCCGTCGGTGTACATTCCGACCCATCCCTAAGCCAGCCGTTCTAGAGCTGCTGATTGCACTCTGACTCACTATGCGCCCGCCAATTACAGACCGAATTCAGGAAGGCTTTCTACTACAATATGCAAGTTTCCGCAAAGGCCGGATCCGCCAGCGTGGACCTATCGCGATTGGCCGATATTTAGCACCGGAGGCTTCGGATACTTTGCCCACGATCAGGATCTCGAAACACGGCACCTCATCGCTTTGTACCAATTCCCCCACCATGCCCACGCCGAAGAACTCTTGTGAGGCGAAACATAACAGCGGCTCGCAAACCAATCACGATAACGAAAGGCTCTGTAGTCGAGGACACTAGGTAACCATCCATGGCTGTGTCTCACGCCCTTTGGGCTTTTGAAACTTTGTCCTCTCATTGGCAGATGTCCACGCTACCTTCCACAGCGCTGCACCGTACTAGAGAGACGGAGCAGGGACACATGGCAAAGGAGCGTCGCGAAACGAACGCTTGTCGTGCAATCGCATGTATATACATCAGACCGCAATTGGCCTAGCCGGCGACGCACGCCCACATGAACGTGAGCCGAATACAAAGTAAAATAACGATAAAGCAGAAATATAGACGAGCACGCCGCCTCGCGGGACCGCAACGGTGTAACGGTCGAGCAATGCAACGGTGCTCTACGAGTGGGGGAGGGGGGGGGGGGGGGGGGGAATGGAGTGGAGTGTCGAACCCTGTAGTATACAAGCGAGTCGCGAGCTGGCAGGCAACGAAAAAACGGCTGCAAGGATCTCTGCTGACGCTGCAGAAGCACTGCTGGGCTGCTCACAATTCGAATGGCGCAGGGGAGCGCAGTGTGGGGCCGGCAAACGCGGCGCTTTCGAGCACAAATTGAGCGTACGCATTCACAGAGGCCGAGGTGGATGCACGCGTCTAGCGTAAGAGCGAGGAAAGCGGAGAGAATGCCAGCTAGCGTTTTTCTTTTTTTTTTCTTTGCTTGTGTAATATCTGTTTTCTTTTTAACAGCGCTGACCGCAGGAGTTTCTGCTGGCGAACCTGGTTTGGTTTAATGATGAAATGAACGGCTGCGCAAATCAGGACACAGACAAGAAAGAGACACCACATGCGCACACTACCAATTGTTTATTCTATGGAAAAGTGGCATATTTAAACAGTTCCGCTCAAGCGTGATACTCATCCCATTATCACTTCGAACCCAGCACGTGGTATGAAAAGCCGCTACATCAGGTTAACAGACTATATACTGCAGATTAGACTAACAGATCGAAGGAATTAAAAACTGAAAAAAGGGCCATCTCTTAGCAAAAGCAGTGTCAAACAATCGTAGCAACAGCAGAGTCATACAGGAGGAGCAAAAGCAGTCAGAACCCCCCAAAAAAAATATAAAAAGTAAAAACCAAAAACAATCGTAGCAAAAGCAGAGTAAAACATATGAAGCAAAAGCAGTCAGAAGTGATAATGGGATGAGTATCATGCTTGAGCGGAACTGTTTAAATATGCCACTTTCCTTAGAATAAACAGTTGGTTGTGTGCGCATGTGGTGTCTCTTTCTTGTCTGTGTCCTCAGGCCCTTATTCTGGTTTGGTTTGGTTTATGGAGGTTTGAAGTGCCAAAGCGACTCAGGCTGTGAGAGACGCCGTAGTGAAGGGCTCCGTGAATTTCGACCACCTGGGGTTCTTTAACGCTCACTGACATCGCACAGTACACGGGCCTCTAGAATTTCGCCTCCATCGAAATTCGACCGCCGCGGCCGGGATATGCGTGGTGGGATATGCTTCCGGTAGGATATGCGCCTAATCTATTTGATAAGTCAGAACACGCGAATCAGCTTGAAATGTGCTCGCGCTTACTGTTCCTCGCTCAAACCCATGACCTCCTGCAATCATTAAGCTATCCCTCAAGTCGCGAAAGACGGTGGACAGTCTGTACCAGCGAAATTTGACCACCTGATGCAGGTGGTGGTGGTCGAAACTTTACTGCCACAATATGGACGGGATTAGTTGGGGCTGGGGTGAGTCCAGGGTGGCGTCCAGTCTGGGCCGACGTCTTGAGCTCGCGTAATGAGACCCAACTGCGATGTTTTCCTTGAACTGGCCAAGAGCTTGTCCCATTCCTCCGCCGAGGGAGTTGGCAAAAGTGTTGTCGGAGGGTTTTGGGTGGCATGCGTCCCGCAAACGCAGTGCGAGCATGCAGGGTTGTATTCACCGTTTGTAACTAAATATAATCGGTAGGGGCTAAGTATGGCCTTTGTTTGTAGGCGTCTGAGTTTCCGCGTGCTAACTGCGTGTACCTACTGACGCTAGACGTTTCTTGCCTAGTGCTCCTTACTACCAGGCAGAGTAGTAGAGAAGCAGTCGTGCTGTCAGCTAATCGCAAGTACGGGAATTCGTAAAGCTGCTGTTCTTGTTTTCTTAACCGACAAATGGACAGGGGCTGGAAAATTTCCAACAAGTTGGGCACTAACCGCTCTGGAATCTTTGTACCTCTAACACTACTGTCTAAAAGTATGCAATAAAGCTCACAAAAGAAAACAGCACGAAGGAGAAGACAGACACGCTCATCTTGTCTTCTTTTGTGCACTATTATTTATTTTTAAATATATATCACCAACATGTCCGAACTTAGTCTTTTAAGGATCGAAGCTGCGAACAAGTCACTAGATATCATCGTAGCTGCGGAGATTGGTCGCTTGCGGAACTAGCGTACTCCATCGATCGATTTAACCGACGAAGAGCTCTGTTTTAAGCACGTTGAAGAGTTTGACATCTTTTCTTTCATGGCTTTCTTTTACTTGTGGCGTCTTGTGCTGTTTCTTGCGCTTCAAGTGTGCTATAATTTTAGAATTTTCGGATACAGCACAGTTTTGGAGGCTAAAGTAGTTGGAAAAAGTTGGTTCTCCCCTTGTTTGTGCTCTCCTTTCGGTGCTCCTACTTCCGCATTTCTATCACTTATGAATACAAGGAGGCCAGCTGCATACCATGTTGGATAACACTGGCTATCCCAGCATTGCACGTTCTTACTTGTGGCATGAAGCATAAGCCACAGCCGGAGCGACGTGTCGAGGCGCAGGCAACAGTTTCGTAACGAGGTTTCGTGCCGGTCTGTCGTTAGAGGGCTCCAAGGAATAAGCGGGCGGTCCGCCGCCAAGCCAAGCCTCGCTACACGCGCCTTTGCCGCCAGTGATACACTCATTCATGGCGATCGTTATTCCAGTCACGTGCCCCCTGGGTTTATCGTGTCCCCTCGTACCCAGGCCACGTTAAGTTAGGTGAGAGAAAAACGTGCTCCTCCTTCCCGCAAGTCCGGAACTGGGTCGAACAGGCCGAAACTTTGACGCAGAATCAATCTCCCAGCTAGGTCCACTACTCACAACCGCCTCTGATTAGTTCCATCCTTAGGCCCACCCCCGTTACCCGTTAGTCCCACCACTCGTTACCGCACCGTGGGTTTGCGGCGAGAAGTTTCGACGTGGCTGGCATTCTGGTAACGATGCTGACGGTGCGTAAGCAAGGGGATGCATCCTCAGAGCGCGGCATATCTTCCCTTATAGAAATGATCTATTGACAGTCTATAGACTTCTTAAAGACTATTTTCTTAATAATAATAACTGGTTTTTGGGGAAAGGAAATGGCGCAGTATCTGTCTCATATATCGTTGGACACCTGAACCGCGCCGTATGGGAAGGGATAAAGGAGGGAGTGAAAGAAGAAAGAAAGGAAGAGGTGCCCGTAGTGGAGGGCTCCGGAATAATTTCGACCACCTGGGGATCTTTAGCGTGCACTGACATCGCACAGCACACGGGCGCCTTAGCGTTTTTCCTCCGCAAAAACGCAGCCGCCGCGGTCGGGTTCGAACCCGGAAACTCCGGGTTCGAACCCGACCGCGGCGGCTGCGTTTTTATGCTTATAGATATTTATTGTGTCCATTCATAGTTTGTAGACTCTATAGGTAAAAGTCTACTCAAAGTGTATGGCCATAAATCGATAGATTGTCTATAGAGTGTCTATAGGATTTGTATTTTTTATAGACTGTTCTCTAGGTTTTGTCTATATAGAGAGTCTATAGACTTCATATACATAAGTATATGGACAGTCTATAGACTGTCTAAAAAATTTTGTAAGGGCTGACACCAACGGAATTTCGAATATTGTTTGGTGCTGGCACGTTGGTTTGGCGGAAATACATCTTGTTTATTCAGGTTCCTGACGTACTTCGAACGCAGCCACCTTCTGTGGAGAGACGCTTGCACGGATGACAAGCGTTTCCTGTTTGCAGATCCTCGCTGAGGGTGCAGCACGCGCCTGCTGAAGACTCACTCTAAAGTGAAGCGCAAGGCATATTGTCACGGACTAGAAGACGACAAAGTGGAAGTCGCGCGGCACGGAGCGCTCGCGCTAGGCCCACCGCCATTAAATCATTCCATCGCCATCTGTCAAGTATTCCTCTCTTCACCTGCTTGCCGTCACGTAACAATATGTCTATCACTTTCATCGTCTCACAAAGCGGGGTGATAGGCTGAAAAATTCCTTATTTATTTTTAAGAACCACTAAAGCATCCCCTCTGACAAGACTAGACGGACCGAGGTGGCCGAAGCTTAATCCCGAGCACTGCAGTACAGCGCCCGCCGAAGCCTACAGGACATGGGAAGTACCACGATCGGTGAAAACAACTGCCTCGCGTTCTTTTTGTTTTTGTTTTTCACCTACCTTCATGATAGTGCCTAGTTGTATTACTTGATCAGTCATAGATACGATAGATATGCCTTTATCTATTATTAGATTAGATTAGACTGGGTTGGGTTAGATTAGATTAGAGTAGACTAGATTAGATTGTTATATTGGTCATAGCTAAGGCACAGGCATTGGAGGGGGGGGGGGGGAGAGAAATGGTCGGTAGACGACATCGGTGCACGACTGTTCACTGCTTTTTGAGCACTGACAGCCCGTAATTTGTTGGTGCAATCGAACACGTCAATTACAGTCTACGTCGTACCCTTTAAGGCTCTTTATAGTGTGTGTCGCGATGAGTACAACTGATGCGGTCGAACCCGCCTGCACATTTCGTGCTCTCAGAATACAAAAAAAAAAGAGCAGCGGTCAGTCTGTGTTGAATATGTGTGGCGTGCCTGTCCCCTGCGGTATCTTTTATCTGATTCTACTTTCTGGCATATTTTTTTCGGCGACGCAAAGCAGTTCAGATTCTGTTCATTGCGCTTGATGTTAAAAGGATCAGCATATGTATGCGTACATTTACGGACACATGCAAACGCTTGCTTTCTCTCTCTCTCTCACACACACGCGCACGTACGCACACACACACACGCACACGCACGCATAGGCACGCATGCATTATCATCGTCAGCAGCAGCAGCAGCCTGACTACGCCCTCTGCAGGGCAAAGGCCTCTCTCGTGTCTCTATAATTAACCCTGTCCTTTGCCAGCTGCGCCCACCCGATGCCTGCAAACTTCCTAATCTCATCCGCCCACGTAATCTTCTGCCGCCCCCTGCTACGCTTGCCTTCTCTTGGAATCCATTCCGTTACCCTTAAGGGCCAGTGGTTGTCTTGTCTTCGCATCACGTGGCCTGCCCAAGCCCATTTATTCCTCTTGATTTCGACTAGGATGTCATTAACCCGAGTTTGTTCCCTCACCCGCTGTGCCATCTTTCTGTCACACACACAAGCCAATGCATGCACCCTCACCTACACATGCAAACATGCAAATGGGGAGACGCGCATGAACGTTGCAGAGAGCCGTGTGTGATTCGCCGCTGCGCCGCTTGGGGCGCGAACATCGAATGCGTCCACTCTGCCTGCGCTTACGAAAGAGCGTTACGCAATGGGCAGCTGGAAGAAAACTGATTTTGAAAAGCCGCTTATGCGCCGACACCGAGGCTAGAACGAGAAAACGCGAGAATTTCAAAGCGCTCTAGTGTGTAAGCGATACCACGATCAGTCAACCGCGGATGGGGCTGCCGACGGGGGAGAAAAAAAAACGCGCTTGCCAGAAATGCACGAGGGAACCGCAGTGACGAGCAAAGTATTGCATCACATTTCGCTGGCACTGTTTTTTTTTTCTTCCGCCAAGTTTCTGCACAGAAAGATAGCTTAAAGAAGTTGTGGCATTTTATATAAATATTTAGGTTATGCAGCGCAATTTCAATTTCAAAAGTGCGCGTTAATAGTTTCTACATCGGATGCCTGTCTGGGCAGCAGGGAATGAATGTAGCCCCATGTGAGTGGGCGAGTGCTTTCCCAGCGTTTGGGATGAGCTGCGCCAGAGCAAAGAATTTTTTTTATCATAAGTGTGTTTATTTACTTCCAATTGACATCAAACTCTCTCTTGCCGCCATTTGTACAACGATAGACAGATGGAGAGACCGAAGGACGGAAGGATGCCCTTTGAAGCGGGGTAGTGGCAGCTGCCTCTATGCTCGGCTTTTTTTATGGCGATAGCTACATTACGGTAGCATTTCGAGCCTTCAGCGTGGCGGCGCCGCCACGCGGTCACGTGGTTGGTCACGTGGTGCGGAACAGCTGCCGGCGGCGCGGCGCCGTGGCTGATCACGTGGTTCGTCCCGTGGTTGGTCACGTGACCAAGTTCCACTCGGCCAGCTGTAGCTATCGCGTCACTCGAGGTTTAACCAGTGCTAAACCACCTTCAATTTTTTTCTTTATATTATTTAATGGTGCAATAAATCGATCCATAAATGCGCCATTTTCTTTAAATACAATTTTTAATCTCCCACTTCTAACTCTATGTCACCTTTCAGCTTTAGAGTCGCCATATTCCATCGCTTTTCACTAACTTCCACCACAGATTCATTAACACGACAAGTGTTATCTACTGATCCGGAGTTCCCGGGTTCGAACCCGACCGCAGCGGCTGCGTTTCAACCACCTGGGTATCTTTAACATGCACTGACATCTCACAGCACACAGGCGTCTTTGCGTTTCGCCTCCAACGAAACGCGGCCGCCGCACGGGCTTCGAACACTGGTATTCTGGCTCAGTACCTGAGCCCTAACCACTGAGCCACCGCGGCGGGTACGGTCAAACCGAGCATCGGAGTTGCAGTGTAGCTAAAAAGGCGTGAGAAAGAAGAACCATGCGGACTAACAGACACATTCGTGATCTAGCGAAAAAAATTGATAGGGCTTAACGTAGTTAAGCCGAGCAGACGTGCGAAAATCCTCCCTCAAAAAAAAAATTTAGTTTTCTTTAATCGCATCCTGTATTTTTCATTTCTTTCTATGTGTGAGAGTCTGACGATTCCCCAGATCTGTGCCTCTAAATCTTGAGAAGGCTTCTGAACCAACCGTGCGGAGTTTGTTTGTGATCGAGTCTGACTTCATTTCACGCCTGGTCGCAAGAAGGAAACTGGATTTCGCAGCGGACGCGGGAGTATGCTTTTGCATTTGCCAGTATCATGTTAAGGAGGAAACATACGTATCTAAAAAATAAAATAAAAGAATAAAATTAAGCACTTTCTACATATTTTTTTTATGGATGGTGTGTGGAACGTTTTCAACGTCTGAAGAATTCTGAAAAGTTCACAGCACGACGAGAACGCGCGCATAACTGTTTGCTCAAACGGAGGTGGTTGTTCTCCTTCATCAGGTACTCAAGAGGACTCGAGTTATTTTCCTCTTACGCAAGCTTTGCTGACTATGAAGAATCTCTTCAACGAGCGTATTTACTTTCGGATAGTACAAGCCGATTTCAGAATAAAAGCCAACAGCTTCCAATAACTGCGCGCATATTGAATCAGGCCGAAAGAAAATATTGCCTCATTCCGGAGGTGTTTGGACCGGGCCGCCTCCTTTGACAGCTGCGCGCAAGCGACATAGAGCTTTGCGCGCATTTCTGTTTCTGGAGCTTCTGCGACTACTGATCCGTAGTTCCCGGGTTCGAACCGGACCGCGGCGGGTGCGTTTTTATGGAGGAAAAACGCTAAGGCGCCCGTGGGCTGTGCGATGTCAGTGCACGTTAAAGATCCGCAGGTGGTCGAAATTATTCCGGAGCCCTCCACTACGGCACCTCCTTCTTCCTTTCCTCTTTCACTCCCTCCCTTATGCCTTCCCTTACGGCGCGGTTCAGGTGTCCAACGATATATGAGACAGATACTGCGCCATTTCCTTGCCCCAAAAACCAGTTATTATTATTATTATTATTATTATTATTATTATTATTATTATTATTATTATTATTATTATTATTATTATTATTATTATTATTATTGTTGTTGTTATTATTATTATTATTATTATTATTATTATTATTATTATTATTATTATTATTATTATTATTATTATTATTATTATTATTATTATTATTATTATTATTATTATTATTATTATTATTATTATTATTATTATTATTATTATTATTATTATTATTATGCGCTCTATTTTGGGGACGCTTTGCAACGACTGGGGCCAGGACAGGCCACATTCAAGTAGCAATCAGGCTGAAGGCAATGCCGCATCTCTCCTTACATGGCGCCTTCTTCACGGCTGCGTTTCGACCGCCACGGGATGCTATGTATAAAGCAGTATTAGAACGACATTGTTGATAATGACCAGTATAATTTTCCGAAAAAATGTAGCATACAGAAAAGTAAAAAAAAACATTTAGAGCGAACAGAAATGAATAACATAAAATGGCACTTTGCTGGAGATGCGTGAAACGGTGCATAATTACACATTAAAGAAAGGTACAGACGTCCTCGTCTGTGTAAATTAAGAAGCTTCTTTTAATAAAATCACATAGACGGAGGCGCCAGCTTTCCGACTCTAGGTAACATTTAGAAGCTCTATGGCAGGCGCCTTAACGTACTCGAGTTAAAATTACACGCACTACCGCGCTGACGTAGCAACACACCCACAAGCAGGCGCATGCAAAAAGACGCAATAAATAGTGAAATCCAGGGTCACCATCAGTAAGAGCAGCGGCCTAATGCTGATGATGACGAACGCTCTCCTTTCGTGGCAGTGGCGCAGATTCAGATTACTTGTCACAGGCGCAGCAATTTTGACATCATCAGTATAAGGCTAGCCCCACCTTTTCCCTAGCACCCCCGCCACCTAATTGCCTCCAGTGTAGAACAAACGTCTCTCCGCCTGATATTCAAATAATCCCGAGGTGCGCCACTCACGGCCATATTTTACCCGGAAACGTCCAAACCTCATCAACCCCCCTGACGGTCTGCAGCTTTCTGCGGCACTTGGCTGGCTAACGTCGGTACAGTGTTCCTGTATCCGGTATCCTATAGCTTTTCATGCACTGGGAAGTTTTCTCATTTTTTCATCTATTGAAAAGGAAACAAAGTCGACATGCTTTGATCTCTAAAACTGAGTGTACACGACTGCCCTAACGCTTGAAGCCACGCTCCTTACCATCTTGGTTTGGCTTATGGGGGTTGAACGTCCCAAAGTGACCAAGGCTATGAGGGACGCTGTAGTGGAGGGCTCCGGATGATTTCGACCAACGGTGGTTCATTAACGTGCGCCGGCGTCGCACAGTGCACGGGCCTCTAGCATTTGGCCTCCATTGAAATTCGACCGCCTTTGCCGGGATCGAACCCGCGTCTTACGGGTCAGCAGCCGAGTGCCATAACCACTGAGCCACCGCGGAGGCCTTAGCATTTTTTGTATTTACTTAGCGCTTCCTAACAATATCAGCAAGTAAAGCATAAGAAAAGTAATATTCCTGAGAAACTATTAGAAGTCACCGCATGAGCAGAAAATGAGAGAAAACCGGGTCTTTTTTTTTTTAAGAGCGTTAGCTCTTACTACTCGCATTCTAACGTTTCTTGTCCGTCGGAGATTTCAAGGTGGCGGCCGGAAATCTCAGGTCAGCAAAATGTGACCCCCCCCCCACCACCCCCCCCCACCCCCCCATCGCGTGACTGCGCGCGCACAGTCGTCGGGCCAGCACGGCGGCCAGTCGAGTTGAAGCCTGGTATGTGTGAAGGATTCGTACCGATGACCTTTGGTCCTCAAAACCGTAATGGAAGCGACCTTTAGAGGACCGTGGCGGGCGACCCAGTCGGCGCAGAGGGATGCGGGTGGTACCAAACGAATTGTCGTTCCGTGATGTACATGTTGATATTCATATTGATATCCAAAAGCATAGGTGACATCAACTTATCTAACGCTCTTCATTTGATTTCGCATTCGCGAATCATTCTTTAATTTTTTTTTTTAAAGAAAGCCTCTCTTCCCAGCCAGAGCTTTGTCACATTCTTCGGCTCTGTTCTCGGCACTGCATTTGGTTTTTTTTTTTTACTAAATGTGCCGTCGTCTCCTCTGCCTCGGCTTACGAATGGCCCAAAAATTTCCCGAGAGGGCCGAGAAGCAGGAGCCCGGAAGCGCGGTTTTTTGGAGGCCGTGCTCGGGCCTGTTTCGCGGAATTAATTACATGTATTAGCTGCAGTCGAGCATAATGAGAAACGTTGGGTTCTCTGCAGAAGCTACCTCCTCATGGGAAGTCTGCGGAGACCTTTCTAACTAACTGCACCAGTGAGCTCCATTTTAGCTTATATTTGTGCTTGGGACAACAGAAAAAATGAGGATTTATTAAGGATCTGAAAAGGGAGCAGGGATTGCGCTTCTTGTCGAGGCAAAAGCCAAAGCAGAGGGAAAATTGCGAGCAGTCGCCCCCTGGTTCGAGACGATGCTTTTGCGACGTTCTTACGAAGAAAATGAGCTTACTTCTGGGTCAATAATCCATAAGATGTTGAAGATCAAAAGACTAAACTTCGAGAGATTTCCGCTTCTTCTGGTCGTCTTAACTTTATTAAGAGAAGGCATATAAGGAGGATTAGGAGCTTGAGCAGAAATCTATTTATGCTTTTTATTTTTACTTTACCGGTACTAATCGAGGGTATTCTATTTCTCCGCTAATGACGCATTTATAAATGCATGCGATGGTGCTTAGGAGGCCATCTGATTGCAGCTTCGAATTACGCCTGCTCGTGCAAGATAGGAACCGAAAGACTTCGGATTTGAGTGAGTGAGTGAGTGAGTGAGTGAGTGAGTGAGTGAGTGAGTGAGTGAGTGAGTGAGTGAGTGAGTGAGTGAGTGAGTGAGTGAGTGAGTGAGTGAGTGAGTGAGTGAGTGTCAATGAACGAATGTCAATGAATGACTGTCAATGAATGAGTGAGCGTCAATGAATGAGTGAATGTCAATGAATGAATGCTTTTGGCAGTTGTCGCTACCCTTTAGGAAAACTCAGTTCATTTATCAAGATAGAACACGGCAGTGACAATTTGTGGAATCGCCTCTGTGTGTGCTTTTTGTTGGGACAAAAGGTCACAGTTCCAAAACACATTACCTTGCGAAAAAGAACCAAAGAAAATCGATCATTTCCCTGTGCACGTTTTCTGGAATAATGCATTAAACTAATTCTATCAACTGAATTCAGTTAAATTCTAACCTTATATGAAATCGAAGCGAGCTGTACCATTTGTATTCAATTCTTTTTCCTCTTTTTTGCCCTCGAGTGGGAGATGATACCAGGAATGGCGAGAATTTTAGGCTAACGGCAATATAGAAAGCTCTTTGCGGCACCTTTTACGAAAGAGCACCAACAGCACTGAACAACGTTTACTTTTAGAAGGGCGCTAATAGAAAAAAGATCCAGAAGTCACTGAAACTAACGATAACTTAGTGGAACGCAATAAATTTTTGTTGTTGACAATGCATGCAACTGAGTAGTCCTTTAAATTCGAGATATTTTCATGGGAGATAGAAGGAAAGACAGTATGCCACCTTTATATAAAACGGTGAGAAGTTTAGAATTGGGCTTTTAGAAAGAGCTTGCTCAAATCACGCACCATTTACATGCCTATGCTGTACCATTAGCCCTATCCGCAATCAGCGTACTGAATAATTGTCAGTGGCTTAGCGTGGCTCACCCTGGAATTCATTGAAAAGCAAGCGCGCTTGCTAAGCTAAGCTCCGTTACACGCTCGTGACAGCTGTTCTATATACATCCACACAACCACGTGGCTATGACGTTGTATCACGTGGTCTGACGACACCCCCATCGGATGCTATCACGTGGCTTCATATGCCCCCATCGGATGTTCCTGAGGTCAAAGGTCAACCCAAAGGGCACCCAATGTCAAAGTTCAGAGGTCAAAGGTCAACTAAAGGACATGGGTCAAGGTCAAAGGTTCGACACCATGACCATACCACATATGGTCATACACGGCTAACGTGGTTGGGCTGAAGGTCGTTCAAGGTCATTCTCAGGCCTACGCGACGACTGCTTTACCTAGCGTAGTGAAGCTTTTCGCTTCAATAAACGCCACGTGGCAAATGCCAAGGCATCCGGATGCACTGAACGCGGCATGGGGGCGAGCCATGGCCGATTTTGTCAGGCATTTGGACCCTCATAGGCCGAGCAGCTCCGCGGTCAACGAGATAGCGCGTTGCGCAACCATCTCCAGACCGACCGATGTTCTCAGTCCCGCTGAAGCTTCCCGTAATGAGCAGCCGCCGCGGATTTGCTTCACCTCCGACTTAGCGTCCGCTTTCGCCCAGGCTTGACTACAGACAAAGGGACGCGGCTTAGTTCCGGCCCGGGTGACGGCTGCGTACCAGCCTTTCGGAAGAGGGCACTGCACCTTTGTTTCGGGCATCGCCCCCATAGAGGTCTCTCAAAGGGTGCGATGCTGTGCTCAGCAGAGCTTCTTCATCATATCACTTGCGAAACTACGCTTCGCGTTTATTACACGTGGCCACTTCACGGAGATTACCGCGATTGAAGTGCCACCTGGGAGTGGCAAAAAAAAGAAGCTTTCTTTATTCCTTTTAATCGACTTCAGAAGCGCCGAAGTGCACTTTTTGTACCGGTGATGATGATGAAAACATGTAATTCAATACAGTGCTTCGCGCCCCCAGAACTGCGAGAGGACATCAGTGCAGTGCTCCTACGTGTTTGGCTGTTTGCTGAGCCGGCTGAACCAGCTGCCTTTAGTCGTCTAAGCGTAGGGTGGACAACGCGGCCTCCCACTGGTTAGGTCTTGGGCTTCGGATTTTCGGAGCACGCTGCATGCTTCGGCAAGCACATGTAGTGTGATACAATGTGAGACGTACCGCCTCATAGCGGACATGTGTGTGGGTATAATTTGACGTGTATATGGTGTGAGAGGCAGAGGTTTTGGTATCTGGCGGTCTGTAGCGGCCTCCAAGCTACGGCTCCTTCCCGCGTGAGCTTCTTGCGCGTTGGGTGGCAAATTCGCGGTTTAGCTTGTGGGGGTTAGCCCCGCAGCGGTGGCTCAGTGGTTAGGGCGCTCGACTACTGATCCGGAGCTCCTGGGTTCGAACCCGACCGCGGCGGCTGCGTTTTTATGGAGGAAAACCGCTAAGGCGCCCGTGTGCTGTGCGATGTCAGTGCACGCTAAAGATCCCCAGGTGGTCGAAATTATTCCGGAGCCCTCCACTACGGCACCTATTCTTCCTTTCTTTCACTCCCTCCTTTATCCCTTCCGTAACGGCGCGGTTCAGGTGTCCAACGATATATGAGACAGATACTGCGCCATTTCCTTTCCCCAAAAACCAATTATTATTATTATTGTGGGGGTTAAGGTACTTCACTGTAATGCTGTAGGACTGGCTTCACGACCGCTGAGTCTTCTTGCAGGACCCGATTAGTGAGAGCGCGGACTACTGCGTGCCCACTCAGATCACCGCCTAGAGAGGCCCGCGGCCTGGTTTTCAGATCAGTACAGTTTCAGGAAGTTGCCGCTTTCGCGTTTTTAAGACTCGGTTTGCGTTCGCTAATATGCGGTCATTTGCGCAATTTGGACACGTCGCTTGGGAGTTTGAGATGACGTGAATTTTTACATCCGCGCTGCTGCATATCGTTGGACCTCTGGAGGTGTGTGCCGCTACCTGGTTTCGTGTTTGATATTTTTATTTGTTGTAATCCATAACATATTGTTAAATTCGCAGGCCCATATCATTCCAATTGCGAAGACTGCCTAATCCTATGCACTTTTATCTCTGGACCCAAAACTAGCCGCTTGCTATAGGTCCAGTCACTGTTTTGTAAATTTTTTATGTTCATTTGTATGGCCGTCTCCTCTGCTTCTGCTGTTTGGAGGTTCGTATGGGGGTGACTGAGACCATCTGTAGGTGCGGTCAGCGACACACACACGACCATTGCAGGCCGAGGGCATTTTGCGCCGCGTCTTTGTAACTGACGTGTGTGAGGCGTCCGTATTTTTTCCTGAAAAAAATTTTACTCTCGCACGGGCTTATAAGTCACCTCAAGCCACGGCAGTCCTGAATTATAGAGTGCGCCCTCCTTGTTAGTACAGCATTTTAAAAACCATTAATTTTTCTTCCACTCTCTCTTGCCTAACGCTTGTCTCGCTGCGCATAATTTTTGAATCGAGATACTTAAAAGACGCTAGCTACTGCCCTCAGTCACCCCCGATGAAGGAGCCGAGTCGGCTTCGAAACGTTGGGTTAAAGTTAACATTTTTGGTTGGAGATGTGTCGTGTATTACAAGTCTTCAAACCCAACCAGACAGGTAAATCTGTCAAAATGTTTAGTTTTCAATAATTTTCGCATCGCACGTGAAGTTATCAAAAATTTGTTGAGCCGTAGCACAGAGGATAATTATGTTTTCGAAATTCTAAAATATGAAATCCAATGGCCGGCTACAAATATAGAATTGCAACCAGACGCAGTCTGAAATAGTTAAAACTTCATTCTCAACATTTAGGCAACAATATTATTAGTTAACATGTTTCGCCTAATATGTGATTTCTGCTATGCCACAAAATCCATCTTTTCTTACCTTATTAACACAATTTTTAAAAAATTAGTGAAGAGGTTTCCTCAAAAACCTAGTACAGGTTGTCTTGTGAGCCGTTGCATTCTTTTTTTATTGTAAACCTTAGCCTTTAAACTTTGCGCGTTGTAATAAATACGGTGGGAGCAAAATAAATGTTAGACTGATGCATGCGTCGCTTTTAAAATAGGGGAGCCGTCTGTTCGGCTCCCGGCGCACTCGTTATTTATCCCTTGACTTGTGATGGCCGGACTCTCAAAAATAGTGCGCTAACCTTCACCAACGCTGATGCCGGCCTAGAGCGCTATACGCGTAATACGGAACGAACCGGAAGTGGACGCCACCGATAAAATAGACCGCACAAAAAAATGAAGTCATAAGCCCCGTTGCACTCACGAAGAGAAGTCTGTAAACATGAACAAGAAGCAGACGCCGCTCTGGGAGGGAGAGACCCGTGGATTCTCCATCGAAAGCTTTCTCGGAGATGCGTGTAATAGTAGCCTTCTGCGCTTCCTCTGGTCGATGCGAGTTTGCTCGGCGAAGAAGATCAGGCGATGAAAGACGGCATTGCTCTACAGGGCCAGGAGCTCTGCGCTGCCTGAGGAGAAACTAGAAACGTGCTGCATTGTGGGAACGCACGTCCTAAATAACAGGCCGATGCTTTCAAGAGTTTAGAACATACGTTCTCGTGGAGCAGACAGCGAATCGAAGCGGGGCTGTTCTTATGGAGCTCTGCCCTATTCTTTGTCGGTAAAACTGTTCCGCGCTGTCCAGGCCGGAGCAGACGCCACACAGAAAGTTGTACGAAGTTCGCATGTCGACTGCTATATCAGAACCAATTCCAAGCAGCCAGCACTCCAGCCAGTGTGTGGTTTGCTATCATGATCGACTGGTTACCGAACAAATAGGGTCATAACAAACTATAGTGATTCCCTTCCAATCCCATTCCTTTTTTTTTATTGCATTCTATCTTAGAAAAGGTCCCAGGAACCCCACGGTCCCACTATCAAAGGAACACAGCAGTCACAGGGGCATGCGATAAACAGAATGGCAGGTGAAGAACCGCTACATCACATCCCTTTTGAAATGTTCTATACACTGTCTTTAGACTTTTTATGAATATTGCCTTTGTATAGATATTTACTTTTGTCTATTCATTATCTATAGACTGTCTGTAGAATTTGTATTGCCTAAACGCTCATCTACAGGTTTTGTCTACAAAAAGTTTAGAGAATTTATAGACAAAAGATTATGGGCAGTCTATAGACTGTCTAAATAAATTTTTTGGTTGTTTTGCAAGTATTGGTTGCCATACTCTACGACAACTTTTTCTGGCAATGAAGTTGAAGCTACGGGGTCGCAAACGCCCTCTTTTCCTACCGAGTTGAATATTGTGCCGAATTGCAGTTATTAGTTATCTACCGTTCTACTGCAGTTAAAGTGCGACTTGTTCAGCTCTTTATGTTATGTTCTAGAAAGAGCTTGAATCGACACAGGGCTTTCATCTTTGATTATTTTTTTATTATTTACATGAAGAGTAAACGAGAGGTTGGTGCTGCATACCGGCTCCGGCTACTCCTTTTCACCAATTCGTAGCAACCACTTCGTCCGACGATGTACAGCGCAACATAACATAAAACAAACACAAACAGTACACATCATATTTTCTTCTCCGCTAAAAGGACGGTCTGAGTGAAAAAAATAAAAATTCCAAAGACTAGTCGTGGAGATTTTCATTAGTGCTTTAGCATTGGAAGGATCTGCGCAAGCGGAACTGGCGACCACCTCAGATATAACGAACTTTTTTGTGGCAGCCTTGGATATAGCGAAATTTCGTGCGTTAACCTTGTATATTTAATGTGTTACCCCTGATATAACTAATATAAGTGTGAAACATCATATGTAACGAACTTTTGTGTGTTTATAATTGGTTTTTGTGGAAAGGAAAATGGCACAGTATCTGTCTCATATATCGTTGGACACCTGAACCGCGCCGTAAGGGAAGGGATAAGGGAGGAAGCGAAAGAAGAAAGGAAGAATGAGGTCCCGTAGTGGAGGGCTCCGGAATGATTTCGACCACCTGGGGATCTTTAACATGCACTGACATCGCACAGCACACGAGCGCCTTAGCGTTTTTCCTCCATAAAAACGCACCCGCCGCGGTCGGGTTTTTATGGAGGAAAAACGCTAAGGCGCCCGTGTGCTGTGCGATGTCAGTGCACGTTAAAGATCCCCAGGCGGTCGAAATGCGTGTTCACTTCGTTTCTAACGAACTTACAGGGTATGCCTCGGATAGAACGAACCTAAATGCACCAACTCGGTTATATCGAACTTTAGAGTCTCAGTCTAGGATATAACGAACCTGATAACCAATACAAACGATCCAGCGAGGATCAGCTGAGACTTTTTTTTGTCCCTTCTGATCCATAGAATAGACAATGATGAACGGAGGGTTGATTCAGGAATGTTAGCTTTGGCGGCTTTTGGAAATGCCTTTCGTTCGCAGATTTTTTTTTTTTTGCGCACACTTACCTGTACGCAACAATAATCTTGCATCACCCGGGCTAACACAAACGAACAGCGAGTAGTGATGACGAATGAACATGAAGCAACTGCGCTACACTTAACTAAGCGAAATGAAAAAGTTGGAAAACCGATATCGCTGCTCTCTACACATCGCATGCTTCGTCGTATTTCTCGCTAATACTTCGCTACGCAAACACGCACTGTAGCTACTGCCTATAACATTCCTATATTTTTCTGCATAAGACCTCCTTCGTACACAACGCACAAGCCAGACGATCCATAACCGAAAAAAGCTCGATCAGCGAACATTTGCAGTATGTCTATTAAGCAGCATTCGCAGCCACGTATTTCGTCTTGAATAAACAGTTACCCAAGTCTCTTTCCGACGTCTCTGCTGCAAAACAGTTACATTTACTACCGCCAACCTGATTGCCAGGGTGTGCTCAGTAGTGCCATGAAATGCCGCAACTATCCGCTTGGCCTGCACATGCTGCGACGGAACCTTCTCCGCTTGAGTAGACACTGTTAGGCTCAGGTAGCCCATAAAGATCTGGAATCTGAGCGTCAATACAATCAAACTCAGAATGTACAGGCTACGATGCAGTAGTTAAACAGGAAAACTGGCTTCAAGACCGAGTCTCTTGCCCCGCCGCTTCACGTGAAAGCTACTCTTCCGAGCGCGCGCATAAAGACGTTAAACTGAAGATCCAAGGTAGGTAGCTATTTACGAAACAACGGGGGTGATCGATCAAGGACGAAGAGTAGAAAAAATAGAAATAAATAAGAGACATCGCCGAGGCACGAATCAAAAAGAAGCGTTCTGAGAGGTCGGAGGTGAACTAGCGAAAGCGGGGTCTCTTCAAGCGAGTCAAAATCACGTCAAACGGATGGCTAAAGGCCCCCCGGAGCCAGATTTACCCCCGCGAGCACGTGTAATCCGGCACAAATGAGGCGATCGCTGAAGCGCATGCCGGTTCGCAAAGCGGCGTTTCGCTCCTCTAGAGATTTCGTTACGCTTGTTTCGAGCGGCCGACGGAGCCATCTCTTCTATTTTTCCGCCCATTTCCGCTGCTCAACTCCCTTGCCTTCTTTCTAGCTCCTCCGCTTCTGCTCCGTGTCTTTTGTGGTACTTTTTTTTTTTTGTCTCCCGTTTCCTTTCTGTGTCGAGAGAGACTCACGCCTTGTCTTTTAGCGAGGGTCGAACAAGCCGGCCTCTTCCCTCGGGACGACGTTTCTTCGGGGCCCGTTGACTGTCCCCTCCACGCCCAGGCCCCTTTCCTTCCCCCCTTATTCCCAGAACCACCGGTTCATTTGTCCCTGCCCCGCGCAGAGCCACCTGCTCAATGGAGTTTTTCCACTGCTGTTCTTTTATTTTAGGGCGAATTCTTGGAGGGCACTATGCATCGGCGCAGAGGCAGAGACGACCTCCTTGAAAGCAAAGAAGTGCAGTGCTGTGACAGAACGCTAACGTGAGGGTAATGGAGCATCCTGCCGCGAAGCGGTAGTCGTGGTGTTGCACGCAACTAAGGCTTCAGTGTAGAGTCACGGGGCTGAGCTTCTTCTCGAAGGGAAACAAGGTTTCTAGCCGATAAACACTTTAGATCAACTTAGTCTTTACCTCTTTATAAACATGATATCGGCCCCTCATTGGTCGACGGGCCTTGGAGAACTTGCAGAAAGACAGCTGCAACCCACATGCGCAAGGCGGAAACCGAGTCACCCCGCCAGAAGTCCGGATTCATAGTACTGCCATGATTCAAGGCTGTTTGTTACGTGCGCCTCCGAAAGGCTGGTTCTGTCAAGGTTCGTGTCACGCCTGAGCCTTCTGCAGTGTGCATCCCTGACAGCCTGAACATTTGTCCGCGGTGCCGGGGAGGTGCCATTAAGGAGCTCTCCCAATGACCGTCCAGGGCGCGGCCCAAAGCTGAGCCGCGCACAACAAATTCTGTCGCTAGAAGCTCCGTTATAATCAACACTGCTTCTAACAATTGTCGTAATTAATGCAGAACGTTTTACTAAGAGTCAACGTTAACTGTAAGTTTCGCAAGCTTTCTTGAGTTAGACGCTCGTTGTGTGGGTCTCAGAATGGGCACGCAGACAATAAAGCATTCAGTTGGGACCCGATAACCGAGTTCAAATACGAAACTTGTTGGCTGTGCCCTAGAGAGGTAGAGCTGAAGTTGTACGGTCTGAACCCCCTGCTCTTTCACAGCCTATCTGATATAACTGCACCATGTCTCTGGCACCTTCCTTCAGCAAAAAAGATTGTCCACTTCACTCACCTTTTTTGTTGCTGCAACCTGTTAGTGCTAGTAGTGACAGTAAGTGTATGCACGGAGAATTTTTTCTTAGTTCAACATTGCACTGAAAAGACCTAACAGCAGTGCAATCTGAGCAAAACCATGTGCTGTTTTTCTTCAATAAGCGAGTATGCCGGCAAACCGGCGCAGTTCTCATTCATAGCGTTAACTTCTGGCATTCTTTGACCTCTGTTGATACAACAGTGTCGCTTGTTTATAACAAGCGTTCGTTTCAGCGTTTGATAAATCGCCTGCGGCCAGATTAACAAGGGTCAGCCCACAGTTCTGGCCATCACTAGCTGACAGCGTAAATCCCCATGGGCTAAACAATGTTCTTGAAAGAAACATACTCAGCTGAATATCTGTCATATATGGGGCCTAATTACGGAGCGCTCTCAGTCAGAAGTCAATCTAAAAATAATCTCAAAGCCCCGCTCCCATTGGTCAGCCCTGACCACGGTGAGGGAGTGACCAGGGCCGACCAATTGGAGCGAGGCTTTGAGATTCTTTTTAGACTGACATCAGAATCAGAGCTTCAGTAATTCGGCTCCTCAATGCCACCGCACTACTCATAGCCTTGCGTACAGCTTGCCGTGAATCACGGTAGCATTCGGTGCATCCCTGGATACTTCTGGTCCCCTAGTGCATAATATCAGTGAGAAGGCTGCTCACGTGCAATGAAGGTTCAGCTTGAGTTCTTATTCCGTGACTAAAAGGGAATGGGAAATTTAAGGCACAACGAACACGCTTGCTCAGTGCGATCGCGTTTATTGGATATATTTTTCTGGACGAAAGGCAGATAAAAAAAAAAGGGGGGGGGGGGGGGGGTTTCAACGCACCTAAATGAGTACACGCGCGAAAGTATGTGTTTAGCCTGGTCGGCTCATGGTTTTGTTTTGCTGGGTCGTCGGCACGTCTGGCGCCGAGTAGAAGTAGTGAGTGGTTTGATTCAAAAAAATAATAAAAAGGAAGGAAAAGATTTTTGCCAGCCCCGGCATCTGCCATCGATACTGAAGCACCTGAGCTGGGGCAGCGGAAATAAAGGATAGGAGGCAGAATGGAGAAATGAAATGAAAGAGGTAAGGGAACAGGAAGAGAGGATATTAGATTCAGGGTAAGCTCTGATCGAGGTTAAGCTGATCTGATCTGTTCGCGCCGCAGGTGGAAGTTGATGAAGACGACGACGTGCAATGCACAGCGCAAGAGTGTGTTGCACTTTAACACGAGGCGCGACTGGCTGCAATGAAGCATATAGTGCTCTCGTGCAGTGGCCAACGAAGCTAATGTGTCCGAGGTCACCGCGGGATGGAAACCTAGCAGTGGTAATATTTTTTTTTTCCTGCATAGCTCTCGCTATGCTAGCTTTGGCCAAGGTCACCCTGAAGGTCAAATTCCCTATTGACCATACGTGGCACGGCGCTCCTCCGAAGTAACCCGAGTTACTCCTAGGCTTCACACAAGATTCTCGGTTGGAACCGTGTTAAGTAGTTCTTTCGCCCTAATGAAGAAAATTATATCCAGTCCGTTGAAGCTGAACAACCGTTATTTTTTTGTTCGCATCTTCTTCGCGTGGTTTGGCTTTAGCGCCGGCGTTTCCTCTGATGCTTGGCGCCCGCAGAAGGTCTCCGCACCCGCAGCACGCACAGCAGAATCAGCAACAGCTTCACTGCTCCCGCCTCCTAATCAGCGCACCTGCTAATTGCGTGTGCCAGTAATCGAATGCCGGCGAACGGTACACGCGGCGAATACACTCTTACACAAAGAAGCCTATCGAGCAGTTCGATCTTTCCAGAGCGGTGCGTGATTGGCCAGCTGGACCCTTATGATTAAAACTACAGTCATGGCCACAGCCTCTCATGGAAAACTCCCGACATCCAAACAGTGCCATGAATTCGAATTCAGGCCCTGATTTTCTGAGAGGAGGTCAAGCTTTTACAGCGCTGCATGGTTTTCTAGGTAAGCGGGGGGAAGGGGAAGCGTGAAAAATTCTATTTCTTGTGGCGCCATGCTTTGTGTTCGACGCGCTCTGCTGCCGACCAGTCACGACGTGCGCCACTCCGGGGTTACGTGACACAACCTCGCCCCATCGCGGGCGGCCTGAGTTTGTGCTGTGATTGCTTGTGTCTGTCATGCTTTTCCGTACTCCGCCTTTGCAGAAAGAAAATGATGCAGCCCTAGCCAGCTCGACAGCTTGTTCTATTCATGTTCTGATTGCGACAGCCCAATTAGCGCACGTCCGCTGTCCCTCATTCCCTCACTCATTTTGCGCTCTCATCGAATTGGTATTTGTTCGTTTTTTCCCGCCTCCACCGCTCCTTCTTTTTTGCCCATTGCCAAGCGAACCCGCACTAATGGTATTCGAGTTCGTTGTTTTTCGTTGGAAAATTACTTTAATCATTTTCACGTCGGTGCATGTCGTAACATGCAGATTAAAATATATAGCTAAGGATGAGGACGAACGAATAATTGCACAAGAGCCTGTTTGATCTCTTATGTACTTAGAATTGATTTTAATATAAGATAAAATGACTGCCACGCGGAAGCTCGGCGTCATTGGCGTTGGCTTCTGAACACAAGGTAGAGTGCAGTTGCTGCCACTTTGGTATGGCGATGAATTGCAAGAACACTCGTACGCAGCGCGTGCGTGTGCGTGCGTGCGTGCGTGTGTGTGTGTGTGGGGGGGGGGCTGACTGCCCTCTTGGTTGAAGCCTCCTCTCTTTATGAAGCTTGATAGCCCTCCGTATTAATGTCGCAGCGGAAGTCTCTTCCAGGATAATTTTTTCGTGAACTGCAGGCGGTATGCAGAAATCGTGAAAATGAGGTCCCCGCTGAAATTGAGTTTCTTACGGTGAGTGCATGCGAATTTATGCACGCATTGCTTGCCGCAGATTTCCTCTGTCCCTCTGAACGAGTTACCTGCGTAGCATGTACGAAGGTTTGGGATACTAATATCACGTGTTGCCGAACGCAGAACACAGGTTTTAGTTCGGTTAGCGTAGAATGGACAGCGTCAACTGCACCGTGCAGCACCCACAATGCAAACTAATGAATGCGTGAAAAAGCTTGCGCTCAAAGAAAACCCTGTACTGAACGCGCATGTGTGCCCCGCGCATCGCATTCATATGATTAGCCAAAGTGCGAACAAATTAGCTCCGCATAGTACGTTTGAAACAAAGCGCGAACTAAATGAAAAAAAAATGAAAATTCGTTTTTAGGGAGAGAAAAAGGCGCAGTATCTCTTTTAACGCGCTAACTAACGCAGAGTGTTTTTTTCCAGGACAGCTCTTAACACTGTAGCGGCAGTGGCATCCCCGCGTGGACATTTGGCAGTGTCGCAGACCGGCATCCGGTAGCGGAACAATGGTATTTCTCGCTTTTTTTTTCCCCCGTAGGGTGGCAGCACGTAGTTTCCCGTTCAGTACGAGTGTGGCAGCAGCAGTCAATCGCGACGCAAACGGCTCGTGAATATTTTTCAGTGAGATAACATGCTTCAATGATAGAAAAATGAATCATTTTTATGCTTTAATAAGGGCTTCGGAATCATTGCTGTGCCGTGACCAATGACGGAATACCAATCGCTAAGGCGCTTTTCCTAACATGAGTGAATATCTATTCATGGCCCTTTTAAGCAGCAGAATCGCACATGTGACTGCTTTTTGCTTTTTACGTAATGACTGCTTTTTTCGCCACAATTCACCTTCCTCAAAGAAGACTGCGTCCTGAACCTCGCCCACGAAGAGTGGTGTTCTGCTGTCTTGGAATGTTGTCGGACGTACTCGATCGACAAAAAGTTTCCCACTTGAATGATACAAACCGATCGAAAAACAAGGACAAACAAACAGGACACTTCCCTTTCGGGGCATTTCGTTCGTACTTGTTCTTTCACGAAGTTTCTGCGAGTCTAACAAGAGCCAACTAACTCAAATCCAAACTCAATTTCAACATCTAGCCATGCTGTATTGCACATAGCTGTGGTTGTGTGCACGCAATGCAGAGGAATGAATTTCAGAAAAAGATGATGCTAAGATCATTACTTTCCCCTTTTAGCCTTTTTGTAAGCGAAAAAATTCAACTCAATAAATTTTTAATAATGTGCCCTTCTTTGCGAATTATCTTGTTCAGTACGAGAAGACAATAAATATTGCCTGCTCCGCTTCACATTGCTGCCACTTATACCAGGAAAATACAAACAAACAAAACTTATGAGCGCGTAACTAAACACAGGAAGGTACCAGCCTCACCTGGACAGACCCGCTAACGTGGTATGCGCTACGGCGTACGAAGTTTCAGAACATGACACTTATCTGCTAGGTCCTCTTTTCTCTCTTATTGCACTTCGCTCTACTTGACTCCTTACTTACTATCAAAATACTGTCCCGGTGATTACTACCCGGAATGTACACTATGTGGCGAAACAGCCACTTACAGTCACATATTGTGGAAATGTAAAGAGAAGCTGCCACCGGAATCTCTAATACAAGTTCCTACTCTCAAGCAATGGGAGGCCGTGTTGGTCAGCTTAGACCTGGGCGTTCAATCCCGGGTCATTGAAGCGAAAGCTTCAGTACTCTAGGTAAAGCCGATTTCACCGTGCGTTGCCGGTTGACCTTCAAGTTCGCCAGAGGTAAAGTGTGGCATAGGCCTTACCATATGTGGTCCACCATGGTGTTGCACCATTTGACCTTTGGCCTTTGACCTTTCGATTCGCCGGGAGAGGGCGTTAGAATAGGCCGCAGCGTTCATTGGGTGACCAACCTCTGGCGATCAATCCTTAATTTAACTGCCACCTGCCAGGGTGGCAGGGTGGGCGCGCTGCCTATGCAGTGTGCGGAAAGCACTCAACGTTACAGACGCCAAGCCGCGTCTACTTGCCCGATACACCGCAGCTTTCGCTCTCTAACCAGGTTCAGCAGTAGTTAAACCACAGTTTTTTTTTTAATGGACTACCCAGGTCGATGGCAGCCATGAACTGATAGCCGCACGGATCATGTGCATTTTTCCTTTTCTAAATAAATAAATGTTTTGCCATCTAAAATCCTCGAGGCATCTGTAAAAGATGCCCGCCAGTAAGTCACTGCACGCCTCTGCTTCGCCTCCATCCCAAGAACTTTGCCGGAGTTCCGAAAAGCTCACCTGGGGAGTTCGCGCGCGGCGTCTTAGACGCAAACGGCATTTCCAGAGAGAAAATTTAATATAGAGAGCGGAGATATGACATACGAAGGACGGGAGACCAGTTCACCAAGACGGCGCCTTTCTCCTTCGTTTATTATTATGACTGTTATGCGTCTGTCCCGCTGTGTGAGCGCCGAAAAGTGCTCTAGCCCCAGGCACGAAGCTCCCCAGGACGGTGAGCGACAGATTTTGTGATTCGACGGTGAAGATGAACTTTTTATCTTATTCTTGAAAATGTCGCTTGAAATAATAGTGAAGCAGTCGGTAGAAACAAAAAAAATAGCGAAGCATGTAACAGGATCGACGTCAAGAGGTGGTTCTAGAAGAGCGTTCTGTACGAGCCGAGAAAACAGACGACGAAAGAAAAGGAGACGGCAATAGGAAAGCAGACGACGGAAACAGACGCAGAAAAAAAGAAAAAATTGAATTTGCTTCTGACGGGTTCGGTTTGTGGGGAATATTCCGTGAGCTCTAGACAGCACATCACATCTCCCATTCCGAGGCGGCCGTGTGAATTATTTGGTGCGAAAAAAAAAACATAAAAGAACTGAACGCGAGGAGACGTGATGGCTTGCGAGATTTGTGCTATCTGCGCGTGCCACAGTCATGCAAGATGAGCTTGAAGGAAGGAAAGGGATTTCTTTTTCGTGAGCTGCCACTAGTACAGCTTTCTTATGACATATGGGCAGCACCATCGAAAGAGTCGCATTAAAATATCACGTGTAGATTCAGATTTCCATTTGCATTCAACCCTGCTACAATTTCTGCCTACTACTCGACGAAGCGGGGCCGAGAAGTGCGGAAGTTCAGATTGCGTGCCAGTAATTTTGAAACATAAGAACAGAAATGAACCCCTGCTGGCTACTTGTCGCCAGATTGAAAATAAAGCCCTTTGTACCACGGTAAACAAAGGGAAACTGAATATTTACCTTTTATTCTGCGCCCCATGCCCCCACTTTTATGTACGTTTTCCCCTCCGAAACGGATTGAAGACAGTAAATGCAGAATCTGTTCACAGGCGTACGCTTGAATTTCCACTCTTTTGCCTCGGAAATGGCATGGGCAGCCGGAAATTTCATTCAATGCAGAGAGTGAGGATTACGTGGGCAAAATCTCTTTAGTCCGAAAGAAAATTTGTATTGGCGCTTCATCTTTGCCGTTTAATTGGAATACCTTCGACATACGCGAACACGCAAATAACCCTTCGATGTCTAAACGCTGAATTGGCGTTTCATTTTCTCTGTTTATTTGGAATACTTTTAACATATGAGAACATGCAAAGACCCTTGGATGCCGAAATGCAGACAATAAGAACAAAATGCTTTGTTCACATGGCTAACGTTGCGCTAAGTGTACAGAATTGCAAGTTACACATGGGACATGGTCTTCGTCAACGTTGGAGGGAAGCTATAAGCACAGAAACTAGTCGGGAAGGGAGAAACTCGAGCTTTGAAAGAAAGATCGTTTTCGAGAGGTTTGCAGGGTTTCACTTTACGCTTTCCTTTATGCAATGCTACATCGCATTGTTTGTACTCAGTTTTGTTGTTTTGTTTCGAGCTATGTAACAGAGGCTGTACCCTGTTTCACTGGAAACCCATGAATTATATTTCATCACAGATTTGTTCTTTGTGGCGGTGGTATCCCAACGCAGACTGTCTCCCACTGAAAGTTCTCTGTTCTCTTTCCTGGCGCTAATATACTAGCGTTCCAGCAGCGATGTTGTCCCTCCCCTTAAGAATGTTTACGACAAAAACTACAAGAATTTAGGCTGTAGTAAAAGTAAAAAAAAAGTATTTCGGTGACATTTTTTTTTCGCTTCGGTCTTGGACCAAGTATGTCAGCCAGATGTGTTTCCGCCCCGTTTATTTACAAATTTATCTTGCTCGCAAAAAGGTGACGCCAACAGTCAACACCAAAAAAGTGCCGTTGCCAGGGGCTTCGAAATTATACGTCCACATCTCCCGTTATTTTCAAGCTCCCGGGTTGTTTGTTGACCGAGGCTGTCCAGCAAGCCATGCGTTGTGCTCTTTTCCTTGTAATTTTTTTCTTACCTTTTCTGATCGGTGTTTGCTTCCCTGAATTTTCGAAATCGATCGTCTCACCACGCAAGGGATAAGTACACACTAGGCGGGACAACTGTACGACATGTTCCCCGAGACCTTATACTTCTCCCGGGCGTGAACTCAATAAACTTATCGCATTTAAGGTGTGTGCCATTTATTCTCTTCTTGTCCAAAATTTCTGTCCCTGCGCCAGAAGCTGAGTTCATCCATCTGTCAAAACTGATGTTTTGCTCAGCACATGACGGCAGCGACTGTGTGTACCAATAAAGATCAAATCAGATGCGCCCTGTCCGGTATTCGGCCGCAGTGCGATCTGTTACGACCGCATCCTGAGTCCAACGCTGTGTAGTAATGGCACCTGCGCACACATTTATCGAGGCCGGGCACCTAGGGTGCCTCGAAACAGCTTCCTTTGGTTGCAGACACCCACCCATTGTCCGATCGAAAGACGCTATTTTCAAGTCGAAGAGGTTGCGCCGAATCCTACAATAGAGAGAAAGGTTATAAAATGTAAACCGCTATGTCGGGCACTACGACTCAAGCAGAGATGCACCTTACACGCCAGGAAATGCAGTACAGTAAGTCGTCGATAAGTTGGAGCAAAACACGAGGGAGTGGGTGGAGGGTGGGGAAATAAGGGCCAACGGCGCAAAACTTTGTACTCCTGTCACGTATTCGCACACTCCACAAAAACAAAAGCATCACAAAGAATTACACGTTCACAAATTTCGAAAACAGAAGTTGTATCGATTCCTTCGCGGATCTATACGAGTTCGTTATGCTGCTCGCATGGATGTGAGCGAAGGGAGACAGTAAGAGTGAGCAAGAGTCAAAGTGTGAGGAGGGACGTAGCCGAAGGGCACCGCTTGCAGGCACAGCAGGCAATGAGCCTGAAGTGGTTGGAATAAAGGGAGAGGGCAGGTGACTGACAAACTAACGAGGCAGACGCATGGCACCGCTATGGCACCGACCCTCAGCCATTGCATGCGCAACGTATGGAATGAATGAATGAATCAATCAATACATACATACATACATACATACATACATACATACATACATACATACATACATACATACATACATACATACACACACAAACATACATACATACATACATACATACATACATACATACATACATACATACATACATACATACATACATACATACATACATACATACATACATACATACATACATACATACATGCATACATACATACATACATACATACATACATACATACATACATACATACATACATACATACACACACACACACACACACATACACACACATCCATCCATCCATCCATCCATCCATCCATACATACATACATACATACATACATACATACATACATACATACATACATACATACATACATACACACACACATACACACATACACACACACATACATACATACATACACACATACATACATACATACATACATACATACATACATACATACATACATACATACATACATACATACATACATACATACATACATACATACATACACATACACACACACACATACACACACATACATACATACACACATACATACACACATACATACATACATACATACATACATACATACATACATACATACATACATACATACATACATACATACATACATACATACATACATACATACATACACACACACACATACATACATACATACATACATACATACATACATACATACATACATACATACATACATACATACATACATACATACATACATACATACATACATACATACATACATACATACATACATACATACATACATACATACATACATACATACATACATACATACATACATACATACATACATACATACGTCTGTTCCGTCCATCCATCCATTATTCAATCATAAGCAATCAAACAATCAGTCAATCAACGAATAAATCAACAAATTATTCATCAAATCGATCAGTCAACTTATAAACCAATCAATCTATCAGTCAATAAATCCGTGACCCTATAAATTAATCAATACCTACCACCTAGAGCACGTCAGTACCTCAAACGTAAGTATGACTAACACAAAGATTGTGGTTACCGATTAATGACATCTGCAAATGAAAATTTAAAACAAAATAACCTTATAATAGATCGTACCTTACGTTGAATAAATACATATTACTTGCGACACAACGGTAAGTAGTGGCTCCCACGCAATGCTCATTTATCCAGTGTGCGGCTAGTTGAATGCTTTTTTGCGAAAAGGTCGCGCGTGCACATATTCAAGGTTGTTGCCAGGACCACCATTAAATCTACAGTACAACTGCACTCATGGAGGTCTTTATGCTCAACGATTAAAAAGGCAGAAGGATATTTGCTGGCGCTGCATACAAGTCAATATTTAACGGCTGTGTGGACGCTATTCAACACGAATCTGGCATGTAATTATTCACGCCCGGTTCCACCTACCTATTATGCTTGTTGCGAAATCAGTAAAATAAAAATAAATGACCATGCCCTATTTGCTATCACTCATGCATGTAACGCGTACGGAGTTGCGATATTTTGCAAAAACGACCAATGCTTAGTGCATCTTAGACCCATTCGCCGACATTAACACTGTAGACTCATTGTTCGTTCTAGACGCATTATCAATCTCTTTCCGCCATTATACGTATGTGTAATTTACTGCCAGCAGTCAGGTTAATGAACTGGGGCCTTTAACCGACTAAAGGGTGAGTACTAAGAATGCTTTTGACGTACGGTAGTAAATTAAGTTGCGGAATTTGAGAAAAAAAAAGTAATGCAAAGTGTTTGCGTGTAAGAGCAATGGGCAGGAGGCGGTATGCGCAGTGCAGTCGTAAAAGGCTTTGGCGATGCAATTAAATTTCATGACAGTCGAACCCAAGCAAAACAGTTTCCCATTGCTTTTTAAGCGGCTGAACGCAAACGCTTCTACAACACTTCTGTTCAAAGGGGGAGAGGATAATTACGAAGCTCCGTAAGGTGCATCGAGCTTAAATTGAAACCTTTAAAAAATAGGCCTTAGGAAGCCCGAGGGCAATGATAGTCGCAATACGTAACTGCAAAGTTTACTTTGGTCTTTAAGACTCACTGATTTCCGAAATGCACGCAAGTGGCTGTGGCTCCGTGCAGCTCCTTACAGAATTCTAGAGAAAACATGTTGCGAATGTAAATAAAGGCAAAAACTTGAGGTTTCAAATATGCATCATTTAAAAAACTGTGTACTGCTTGGCCCTTCCTTAATCATTTATATACTGCAGTGATCCAGCCAAAAGTAACAAACATTTGCTACGGTAGCCAAAGGGACGCGAAACTATTTATTCTTCGTCGAGAGCCAGTGGCGGGTGCCAGGAAGCGTGTAATATGAATATTCCGCTCATCTTAGGCTTTCTGAATAAAATGCAAAACTTTCAGTTCCGGTGTAGGTACTCTTCTGGCTGATCGGGATCACCCGAAGCATGTCGATTTGTTAACAGTACTCAGGAAGCATTCTTCGCTTAACTATTTTTCCGGTGCACTCAAAATTACATTTTATGGATTGTTTCAGTATTAAACAATTAGCAGTAAACGAAAATCGCTTTTGTTTGCACGTTGGTTGTGTTGTGTTGCCAGGTGAACACATGAAACTATAAATGGCGGCGTCAGTCTCCTAATTAATTAAAACAAATTTAAAAACCACCTGTCATTGTAAATGGCGTGCGTAATTGCAAATAGTATGTTAATGAATCCAAAACCTACAGGCAACTGTATTCTGTGGCGAATTCATTTAGTATAATTCTTGCAACACTTCCGTGTTTCGTGATAATCATCTCAGTCCCGCCCAGTCGCATGTGCTCGGGGGGGTGGCGGCCCGCACTCGTCGACTGAACGGTTTTTCGATTGGTGGAGTCTATCAGGCCAGCATATTGAGGCGATAGCGTTAAGGTGCTCGTGTCGCAGAAAAACAGATGTCCACGCCAGCGTCGCTGACCGTAGGCGAAAAATCCACAAAAAACATCCCCAGAGAGCAACCTAGCTAGAGGCAAGTAGGCCACCTAGGTCACGTGGCCTTGCACTGTCATCACAGCCTGCCCACCGGATAGTGAGCAAACTGCGCACCGTGGTAGGTTGCAGCTAAATTAATGATTGGCCACTCGGGAAGAGACACCTAGGTAACACAATTAAGCCCAACCGCTGGGAGCACCTGTCCTCGCAGGGCAGTGGTGCATCGCTTAATTCCGCTGCACCACTGCGCCCTGAGGGGTATGAGGACTCCCTGGGATCTATGAATGCAAAGTAGAGAATGACCAATTCTCGGGGAATTAAGCCATTACGTTATTCATTAACACTATCACGTAATAACCTTAAGGGCACAGGGTAAGCCCTATACTTCCCATGCATCTTAGGCCATGTTGAGGTACATGTTTCTCACTAACTAATAACAGTAGCCTAATAATACATATATCATTGTTTGCCAAATTTTGTGCTCTTTTTACTGAAATAGAATATTTGAAATGTGTTGAAAATTCGATTTTTAGTAAAATTTTTTCCGGCAGTACACAAATCTGGCCTTTCTTTGCGCATTTCAAAATTCATAACAGAATAACTGCTCAGTGAAATTGCTTAATTCTAGTTCAGTAGTTGGCAACACTTATGTAGATGATTGCAAAAAAAAATCAGCCGTCTGTCTTGAAAGGAACTGGAAATAATGGTACCTTTGTAAGAAAAAACACTGTTTTGAGATAATAGAACGTAAAGAGAAAAAAGATGTGAAAAACCATTTTTTATTCGCAGAAACGCCTCCATAGTAATTGGTTTAATAGCCCCAATTCTCGGGGAATTAAGCCATTACGTTATTCATTGACACTATCACGTAATAACCTTAAGGGCACAGGGTAAGCCCTATACTTCCCATGCATTTTAGGCCATGTTGAGGTACATGTTTCTCACTAACTAATAACAGTAGCCTAATAATACATATATCATTGTTTGCCAAATTTTGTGCTCTTTTTACTGAACTAGAATATTTGAAATGTGTTGAAAATTCGATTTTTAATAAAATTTTTTCCGGCAGTACACAAATCTGGCCTTTCTTTGCGCATTTCAAAATTCATAACAGAATAACTGCTCAGTGAAATTGCTTAATTCTAGTTCAGTAGTTGGCAACACTTATGTAGATGATTGCAAAAAAAAATCAGCCGTCTGTCTTGAAAGGCACTGGAAATAATGGTACCTTTGTAAGAAAAAACACTGTTTTGAGATAATAGAACGTAAAGAGAAAAAAGATGTGAAAAACCATTTTTTATTCGCAGAAACGCCTCCATAGTAATTGGTTTAATAGCCCCCTGCTTCGTAGTCACTGTCGCCGTCATTTTTTCCCTTTTCGGCTTGTCGTTTTGTCTGTCGGGCCTCTTTTGTAAGCTGTCGTGTTGCTCGGTCCGCAAAGTACATGCGCGTATGGTCAGCTTCCCTCAGCCACTTGATGGGGTTGCTCCCTGGGTTCAATCCACACGCCCTCAAAACGTTGGCCCGTGCGATGCTACCATCATTAAATGAAAGAACAGCATCCAGTGTTGTCATCCGTAGGGTCCGAAGCCTAACAAACACATTCTTTGGCGCGCGTTCCCAAACAACATGGTTGAACGACTCATTTGCATTTTGAGTTCGCCCATGCAGGCACTTCTCTAGGAGCTCAGCCTTCGATAGCTCCCTATAAATGGGTTTGATAGCCTCCAAGACAGATGCAGGCAAACTCTCCTTGTGGAAAAATGGCTTGCCCTCTGACTGACTTCTGTTGAAGGCACACCACGTATCAGGTCCCTTTGGGCAAAGTCCATGGCATGGGTCATCGTCTGTGGCCGATAAGTGGAAGAAAGTTGCCCAAACGGCCTTTCGCATTTCATCCAGGTTTCCTACATTTCTTCTGATGGCCAAACCATAGTACGTCTGGAGCTTGTCTATTACTGCATCAGTCAGTCGGCCTCGGCCCGAGAGGCTCTTTCCATCAGAGAGTTTTCCTGCTTTGTTTCCTTTTTTTAGCCTTCGTAACCTTGTGCCCATCCTTTTTTGCACGTGCCCTATGCACTCAACCTTGGATATTTCAACGGAATCACCATATGGCGTTTGTGCCTTCACAGCCATAAAAGCCTTGCTGTCACCATCCCCAAGGTATTTGACGTATCGAACGCCGTGAAGCTCCTCACTCCTGCCGAAAATTTTCAGTGCTCCTGCGACTTCCATTCCAAAGCTGGTGCCTTGGTAGTTGCTTTGGCACACCTCTCTATGAAGGGGGTCACTGTTTGTACCCTTGATGCTGCACTTTGGACAACGTTTAGACAAAACCTCCACATCCAGCACTTTCCCAGAGTCTACACTGGTCGCAGAGACTATGCCGTTATTGGAAGTATGGCCTCGCTTCTGCCAGCTTCCATCAAGAGCAACTGCGATGTCTTTATCCCCCTCATTCAGCTGCACAGCTTCGTCAGCTGCCCTTTTCATCGACTCCTGAGCAGCAGCTTCGATGTGACCTAGAAGCTCTTGATTGTATTTCGCAAACTTTGTCGGCGGCTTAGGAAGGTTTAGCATAGCACAGAGTATATTTCCTGCAGCCATTCCCTTACCAATGGACCTCAAAGCATACACTAACCTGAGGTTGGCTTCATAGAGGCCAGAAGTAGTTTTCTTCGATGTCTCAAATCGTTGTGCGGCACTACACACTTCACAGTTCAAACTGTAAACGCTTGCAACACCTACCCGTTTTGTCACAATTTCGATGAGCTCAACACTTCCACCGCACTCTCTGCACACACAAATCTGTGTAATTGCGGCACAAATGCCGTCCATGTCCATTAAGGCATATTGGCTGCTGCTCTGTAGCACATCCTCTTCCTGGAAGCACAGAGAAAATCTTGAAAGCTTCGATGTCGAGGAGCTGGCGCGTTCGGCGTTCGGGATCTCATTCGGTCGTGGACATCCTTTTGCTTTTTCACGATGAGCGTAGCGGTTGCCGTGAAATTCACGCCTGACGAAGGCCTTCTTTGCCCTGGGCATCTCAACTTATCAGCAGCAACCAACACCGGCACAATTTACAATACTGATCGAAAGGGATAGCACTCGGACGCAGCTGCATGAAGGTTGCAGAAACGTGGAAAAAACGTGCAAAGCGTCTCAGGATTGTCTTGGCTAAAAAAGAGGAGCTGTACAATAGTTGTCAGACAATTTCTTATATGTAGCTGATTTTAGACAAGTTTTGAAATCAGGTGGTGGACTTTTTGGTTGAAAAAATTGACGTTAATCCTGAAAGGGGGCGTGGCCGCTCACTACTTGGTTTCGGAAAAAGCGTTTTTCAGCCGTAAATATGGCTTTCTGAGGAAAGTGCGATCATGGAACATGTGTAAAAAGAATTGAACTTCTAAAATTCCAAAAGAAAAAAAACGATTTTTTTCTAATTTTACCTTACCCTGTGCCCTTAAGGCGGCGCTTATATAAGTATCCCCTCCAGTTTTTATCCGGCATGCCAGGAGCAGAAGAGCTTTCTCGAATTCTGAAAACAGATATGACTACTACTTATGGGCAGAGATAAACCTCTAGTTGCAGTGAGGTTATTATTGTACCAGGCAAAGGGTTGAGTATTAGAGTTTACTTAACAGGTTTACTACCTTACACGATTCGGGTGTTTTCCGACCACCGCCTTTGGAAACAGTTGAGAACGAACGGGCCGCCTGTTGCAACGAGCGCCTCTTATAAAGCTGTTTCGCCGAGTGGACGTCCTGCAGTCCAGCACTCCTCAGAGGGCTCACGGGACCCCCTATTTGGTCACGTGACTCCCCACGTACGCCTTCCCCCGGACGCCGGTCTCAGCCGCAGATGGCGCCGCGCGCTTCGACGCAGCAAATTATTCGTGTGGTGCCGCTGTACGCTCAACCACGAGGTATATAGCATGTGCTGATCCAGATATAAACAAGGCCGTAGTACCTTGTGACTAGCCGCCCGCACCGCTCGCCAACACGCT
The DNA here is from genome assembly GCF_052857255.1 of Amblyomma americanum. NCBI lineage: Eukaryota > Metazoa > Arthropoda > Arachnida > Ixodida > Ixodidae > Amblyomma > Amblyomma americanum. The sequence continues at coordinate 27,308,304 of NC_135504.1, read as the reverse complement.
CCTCACCAGCAGTGATAGTATGAGCAGCGCCATGAACCAGCCGGGCGTATATATATATATATAAGATCATATATGTTACCACGTATTTTAACGTGTGATCAACGTATTAAGGCGATAGCCTTTAATGGCTCACGCTCGCGTCGGTCCGTTACATTTTAGGTCACGTGACCTAGATCCACGTGACCTTACGTGACATCACGGCGCAGCGTGTCGTGGTGTCACGTGACCTTGTGATATCGCGTGACCTCCCTGCGACGCTCGTGCCAGATGCTCTTGATCTCTCTCGTGAAATGAATTCAAGCGCGGCAAATTCAAATCAGTGCAATGAGTCGCAAAGGGCTTTCGTCTTCCAGAAGTTAAGAGTTATCTAAGCGCCTCCGACGAATGTTTGCGTCTTCAGAAACGAAATTGGGAAACTGCCCAGTCCCGAATATACGTAAACTTTCGCAAGCCGCTGCAGAGAGGCCTTTACAGTTCTGAGTGAAATGTATGTTTTCGGTTCGAAAGATAAATGGACTAAGAAAGGAGCAAGAGCAGAGTCGAGCACAAAGTAGCGCCAGGGGACGGACGGACGTGCGGAGCGTAATTTATGACCACAGAACTGCCGCGGCTTTTCAGAAAAGTAAAGCTGCGCACGCAATGCGCGGACGATCTCTCTCACAGAGGAGCATTGCAAATTCTCCCATGGAATGTAGTATGGGGCTGTGAATGTTTCTTCCCTTTGCTGTTTCTTCTTTTCTTCTGCAGCGTGCGTAGCAAAAGGATACAAGTGATGGAGCAACTGAAGAAAGAATGGCTATGCTTTTTCTTTTTCGGGTTTATGAAGGAGGCCAAAAGAGCGGAATAAATAGCTGTATAGGAAGGGAGGGACTTGGCAGGAACACGAGTTGTTAGCCAACTCCCCGGAGTGGATCCTTCTCGTGTTCGGAGCCGTTTGCTTACCTGAGCACTTCGGCTGCGTCGATGAAGACGGATTCTTTTCGTGTTATAAGCTCTACTTGTGTAGCCTTTCGAGCCTCCGAGTTATGATTCCACGGAGAGAATCCAAGATGGCGGCCTCCGAGCGGTTGCCATGGTAACCGAGTTGGTTACATAATGTAATAAAATAGTAACAGGTGGCAGCGCGATGCCCGAGCGCCACAACTAAGAACTTATCTATGTCGATTCGGTATATATATACCCCTGTCGGGCAGGCATCAAAGTCGGGCCACTTAGTCTAGACACTCGTGCAAAATTTTTGGGCCAGCTATTTGCCGCGTTAGGTTCCGGATGGCGTCATACGGTTCAGCGTCTCGCACAGCATAAACTTATTAGTTAAGTGAGAGCCTACCATGGGCAATTATTCAAGCCGGCGACCTATGTACCCCCAATTCCATGTCTACGAATCTTCTTATGAACATTGCGGCTAAACCGTTTGTTGCAGAGTGTTCGGAGTGTAGTATACGATTTCGCGTTTCGTGAAGCATAAGCATATTAGTTAAGTTAGAGTCTAGCTCGAGGCAGGCATTCAAACCGGCGACCTATGTTAGCTGTGTTAACGCTCGATATTCGATCGCTGTCTCAGCTTCGACTCTTTTTTTTTTTGCCAGCGATGCGCTTTTAAAACGCCCGACCCATTGTTTCCCTCCTGCCTCTGTGCAGTTGTGGGCGCCTGTGCTTAGGAATGGGTAGGACCGGGTAGATAAATCTGATTGCCGGTACGTCATCCGTCTCTTGGATCTTCTTGTGGCTGTCACGATAGCCTAGTCGTCTCAGTAAGGACCTGCCCGTGGTCCTATGTAGCAGTCGTTCTCTCTGAGAGATGAGGAGTACTTTCTGATGCTCTAGGTCCATTAATTTACGTGTAGATGTTCTCAGAGGTAGACGCAGCGCCGTCTTATATGCTTTCCGCAGCATAACTTCTACCTGTTCGACTTCTTGTGGTGTAGGAATTTGCTACGGTAGGCTGTACGGGGCTCTACTGACGACTGACCGTGTCCTCTTCTTCTTCTTCGTCCTCTTAAGGCATGGCACATACCCACATGGGGGGATTGGCCAAGGTGTAGTGGCATTAACAAGAAAATTTCAATACCGTGTCCTTCTCCTTCTTCTTCTTCTTCTTCTTCTTCTTCTTCTTCTTCTTCTTCTTCTTCTTCTTCTTCTTCTGCTTCTTCTTCTTCTTCTTCTCCTTCTTCTTCTTCTTCTTCTTCTTCTTCTTCTTCTTCTTCTTCTTTTCCTTCTTCTTCTTCTTCTTCTTTTTCTTTTTCTTTTCCTTCTTCTCTTTCTTCTTCTTCTTAGTAAGCATGGCACATACCCACGCAGGGGGATTGGCCAAGGTTCAGTAGATAATCCCAATGAGGTATTTGCGCAGGGAAAAATAGGCGTGAGAAGACTAAATCAATATAAAAATTAGAACAGTCAAATGAATTTAAAAAATATGAATTACCAGGAATAGAATCGAGCATTTTTGGACATGCGACAAAATTTTGTATACAGCTAACAATGTAATCGATCAGTAGCACTTATGTAATCATGAAGGTAGCCGCAGACTCTTCATCTTTTTTTGGGAGAAAAAATTGCACTTTTTGACAGCCAAATTACGCGATGCATCCATTAAGCAAGCGCGTCGACTGCACGAATATATACAGTAATGCCGGTGCTCTAGCTCACTAAAACCATGTACTCGTTAATTAATTGAGCGATTCTTGATTAACCACTACACTAATTGTTTAATTTATTAATCAATCTGTTACATGTATAGCTTATTTATTACTCGATCAATCGATTCCTTCATTGACTGATTCATTTATTGATGGATTGTTGAATAACTGAATAATTAACTGACTGACTGAGTCTTCTTCATCTGTGGATGATGGAAGGATGGAAAGTGGAAGGACACGGGCTTGTCTACTGGAGGGCTAGCCTCCACGCCCACTGCCAGCGTGTCATGGAAGGAGGTGGGGGAGGATAAGAAACTTCATCTCCGAGCGGGATCCGAACCACTTGAGCGAAAACAAAGCAGCTGTCTTTCCAGATGCCTCAACTTGTTCAGCCATCGCCGCAGCTTGTCGGACTGCGTGCACGTGCACTGCATGTGCGCGAATAATTCCTCTTTTTTCGATCAAGGGTCCCCGCCGCGGTGGCTCAGTGGTTAGGGCGCTCGACTACTGATCCGGAGTTCCCGGGTTCGAACCCGACCGCGGCGGCTGCGTTTTTATGGAGGAAAAACGCTAAGGCGCCCGTGTGCTGTGCGATGTCAGTGCACGTTAAAGATCCCCAGGTGGTCGAAATTATTCCGGAGCCCTCCACTACGGCACCTCTTTATTCCTCTCCTCTTTCACTCCCGCCTTTATCCCTTCCCTTACGGCGCGGTTCAGGTGTCCAAAGATATATGAGACAGATACTGCGCCATTTCCTTTCCACAAAAACCAATTAATATTATTATTATTATTATTATTATTATTATTATTATTATTATTATTATTATTATTATTATTATTATTATTATTATTATTATTATTATTATTATTATTATTATTATTATTATTATTATTATCAAGGGCAATCTTTCCGTCTTTGATCATTTAAGTTCCGACTATCTACACCAATGAAAATGCACCTAAATTTAGGATTCTGTCTTCTACAATATTGCTTTTGAATTTTTTGCAAAGGCTTCTCAGGCGTCCTTCTTCTCGTTCTCCGCATCATAACTTTTCAGGGGACTAACCACCGAGTTCTGGCCAATCCCTCATCGTGAGTATGCGTTATTTTTAAAGAGGTTGGCAGCAATAAGTCCGTGGAGCCACTTTGAGCTGCTCTTTGGCTTTCCAGCAATGCAGTGCTCATCCCATGCTGCTAGCTTGTTATTCCGTGTAATATCTGTGTTTATTTATATTCACCTTTTATTTTACTTTGTAACTGTAATGTCTCGATTGAGACCTTTGGGGAAATGAATGAATGAATGAATGAATGAATGAATGAATGAATGAAAGCCCGTTCATATAATATTAGTGTGCAGTTTTGCAGCCGCTCTTTAAGAAATAAAGAAAATCCCACTGTAAACCAAATCTTCGGTTTCGTCATCTCGAGAGATGGAGCCTTTAGCTAAAAAAAAAGCCAATAAACCTAATATTCGTCGGGGCATCGGTTGAGAAACGAAACGTTCATTCCCTCTCCTCCCCCTCCCTCCTTTCAAGCACAGGAATAAAATACAGGAATAAAAGAATGCCTAGAGTAAATCAGCTTTTCATGCGGTGGTAAATAGCCTCGCCTTGGAGCGGCTGGTTCTCAGTGGAGTATACGTTTGCTCGATTTCTCATCCGAGAACGAGAGAAGAAATGCGATTCTCTGTTTTTTCAGCTACACAAACACGATTATCAGGATGAATGATATCCCTAGGACAACTTAATAAAGGCATCGCTAGACGGCTGCAGAGCCAACATCGAGGTCTCCCGCTTTTTGTGTTTGCTTTGCTTATTGTTCATTGTATTAAGGGGATGAGGGCTACATTAGAAACAAGAAAAAACGATTACTACTTCGAGCAAACAAATACACATGGCTGCGTCAAATTAAATGGCCAGAATTTTTTCTCCTTCCCTTGCTCTCAACAAGTGCTAACATTCATGCCTGCCTTGGCAGTGATGAGAGCGCATACGGTAGTCGAGTTTCACAGTGCACGTCACCTCATTATACAATTCACTTCTGCTCTTCCGTTCTGCTGGACCACGAGATTGGATGAACAAGTGGAATGAATGGTATTTGACATGTTTGCCTCATTCGTCCAGGCGGAAAATGTGGTGTGCTGGGTCAGTTAAGAAAATGGAAAGAAAACCGCGAATTCCTCGAACACACGGGCTTGACGTCCCGTCTGTTCTCCGCCAGGTAGTTACACGCAGTGACCGAACACTCCGCGAGTTCTACCTTGAACGATTAATAACTGGACGCTCCACTGCAGTTGTAGCCAACACAGTGCTGTGCGTGTGTGTGTTTAATTCCTCTAAAATGAACTAATCACGTGCACAACCTGGACACATTACTTATTGTGTAAATAGTTTGTACATATTACTTCTCCCTCTATCCTCTCTTCGTGTTCCCTCACGTCTTTCATTTCATTTCTCCATTCTGCCTGCTATCCTTTATTTCCGCTGCCTCAGCTCAGGTGCATCAGTATTGATGGCAGATGCCGGGGCTAGCAAAAATCTTTTCCTTCCTTTTTACTATTATTTTAGTTAAAAAAATCACTACCTCCACCACTCGAAAGCAGTCACATCAAAGACTCTCAGAACTCTAGATTCAGCTGCGAGTGGCACCTAAGCGTACACACGAAGGCGGGCATATTTAATCATCCACTGCATCTGCCTGGCACTTAGGTTTCTTCCGATGTCTTCTAGAACTTGGCAGTCCCAATCCAACAGGAGGTGCCTCATCCGAGGATGCCGACCAACAGATTGTGGCAAAACTTCCGGGTTCAATAGAGTTCCTGCCTGCCTTGCCTTGCCTCTCTCTCTCTCTCTCCGCGTTACTAACATCACGAGTTACAAAAACCGTTTCAAAGCTGTTCTCAAGGACAAAACCCACGGACGGAAGCTAGTATTTCTCAGAGTTTAGAATCAGGTTTCTCGTCGATCTGGCAAGTACACTTTGTGCACTAAAAAAATTTGCGTATGACACTTTTCAACTTGGGGTTCCTCTATGCCACTGTCTTCCATCTGGTGGGAGACTCCCCTCGTCCGGAAGTTATTTAGGAAGCATAGGTTGATGGGAGGGCCTGATTTGGACACGTGGTGAAATTCTTTTTCAGAATTTGTACCTAAATAGAGACCTCTAGAGGATTTTCGTGACACTGGTGACAACTGGGATGAAGTTCCCCTCCTGACTGATTATTTCTCTTGTGCCGTGAACACTTATGGACTATTTTTTAAGTAATGGCCGCTATACAAGAATTGCCACCAACAACTAATCAAATGCAGAAATAATAAGAATAAACAAAGCTTCATTTCGTAGATAGCATCCTATGCTTAGGAAACTGTAGGTAAACATTAACGGAGTGCATTTGTCATTGCGAGACGTTCAAGCATTCATCATCCATCTCATCATTAGCGAATGCAATCATTTGGATTACAACATTACTAGCACTGAATCCTTACCTTGCTTCGCATCACAGATAGATAGTTTCATGGGTGTGAGGTAGCGGTGTAATAGGCGTTCCTGTCTGCTACTCTCTGAACAAAAATTCCTCTTTATGGGAGTAAAAAAGGAATATACTTTACTCTAAAGTACTCCCTTTTGCAAAAGGCAGTGCGCTATAGGAAAACTTACTCCCTTATTATTTCTGTTTACAGCGTAGCTGTTGATAACATAGCTACAATTTCTCCGACTTTCTGCAGTCGACAAGATGTTGACTGCATTGCGAAGTTAGGCCTGCTATCGTGAACGATTGTGTTCCTATGTTGACCTACTTCTCAATTCAAGTTGCCAGACAGGTTACATGAATCGGAGCATTGAGGGAGGAGGAAGCTAGGGAGAGTTGTTTCACAATAAAGTGAATATGATCGATTTTTCCGCAAATTTCCTAATGTAACGATATCTAAGTGGGTTTAGCTTGCTAGTGCCTTTGTCCGTGTGCCGTGACACACATCGACTTTTTTTATTATTATGTGCAACGAGAGAGCGGCCTATCCAACTCGATCGTATAGGCGTAATTGTGAATTGTGCATCATCGGCAAGCCAGGCTTTCAATTACAGGCCACTAAAAACCTCGATAAACCTCTTTTCTTTACGTGTGGGCGTGCACGCGATAAAGACGTCTTCTCCGGAGCACCTAATCTCGGATAAACTTTCCCAATGCAAGCGCGCAGAATGAGGGGACGGAAGAAAAATCTATTATCATAATAGCATCACGTACGCTCGGGGTATGAGCCTCCTGACGGGCTCCCTCCCTACTCTAGGACAAAGGAATGGCGGGAAATAAAAGAGAAAAAAAAATGAAGTCGTCATAGGAGCTGTCAGAAGCTAAACGCGCTATATTCTTGCTATCTTTTTTTTCTCTACTCTTCCCGCCTTCCTCTTCTCCGTACCTTTATGGAAATCGAGGCAAGCACAGGAAGACGCCATCCATCGCGAGTAATTCTTTCCATTTCCTGTCAACGCTGCTAAACAATCTAAGATATTTTTCTCTTCTCCGGCTTTCTCTGAGGCATTGTTTCATTACTCTCATTTTTATTTTTCGAGGACCAAGGGTAAGGGGTGATGTTTTCCGTTGAGTAATCCTCCCCACTTGCCCATTATGCATTCTAGTCCCGAGAAAGACCTTTTTCAACCAACGCGTCGCTGACAGGCGTTGCACGAGTTCGTTTGAGAGTCAGGCAGTGTATGCCTCTCTAGCAGCTCCCCATAAGCCTTCGGGAAGCAAAGACAAAGAAAACATCGTCCGTTCTTTGTACGACCAAATGGAGCATAGAACATTTCGAGTTGTGTTATTCTTTTCGACGTAAGCCCCTTCACCTGCAGTAAAGTTGTTGAACATGTTGGGCCAATTATTGTCTTGTTAGTCCCGCGAAATGTAGAGAGTTAACTGCGATTTATTTCACAACGCTAATACCTACACTGAACTAAAAACAGAGGGAGGAATTAAAAAGGGTGCTTGGAGTTGGAGACTGTTTTCCCGGTGGGTCGACACAGAACAATTGCAGAGTGCTCTCAACTTTGAAAAGACAGAAGCAAAGTTGACCACATCGCTCACACTATAAGATTCTAAGGCCTACTACGCCCCCTGTCGTCGTTTCTGGGAAGCAGCATCCAGCTGCTGCTTGCCGTTGGCTTAATGCTGTTTTCGAAAGTTTTGGAACTAAACATAATTGGATCTGCCACTGTACGCAGGATATATTGAATCAGGTTAATTGGATCTGCCACTGTACGCAGAATATATAGAATCAGGTAACAATCGGATTAGCATGCTATTAATTTCGGAGGTGGGCTTAGCCTTGCAAAACCTAATTTCTTTCCTTGAGGAATTCAGGCGTGCTGCCTTGTTTTAAAACGTGGCTTACAACAGGCACATGGGTAAATATCGTAAAAAAAAACTTGTGGGTATACATCAATTTTTGGCTGAACCTGCCGGTGGTTTCCTTTCAGCATGGACAATGGTAACGCCGTTAAACGTTTTGCAAGGCAACAAACCGTGCAGTACATTGGTACAGCCAGCTTAATTGGTTGCTGTAGGTGACACGGGACATGTGTGCGCTTTAAGCTGCCTGATTACCTCTGCATGACATCTACTGTGCCGTGGCATGCAGCGCTTTTGGCTCATTGCAGTGCGCTCTACTAAACGGCTACTTTACTGTATGTTTACAACGTGCAGATGCCCGTTCGATTTAACTTGTAATGCCTTCACTTCGACAGCTGTGCACTATCTTACAAACGTGCTTCTGCTCTAAAACTCAACAAGTAAATGAGATGAAGCACAAAATTTCATATGTGCAGGGCTGGTCAAAAGTTCCGAAGACACAAGGTCTGCTTTTCAGCGGCATATCCTGCCACTTGTGATAACAGTGAAGCTATCAAGGTTCTCAGGCGTGACAATGATACTTCTTCTATTCTCTATAAAGACTGGGGCTAGGGCTATAGAGACCAGGGTGACTATAATGCTTGAAAGCAGACCCTGTGTCCTGATAACTTTTGACCGACCCTGTACCTATTACTTTTGACTGCAGATTGCAATACTTTTGATTGCAGAGGCATAATAATGCTCTCCAATTCTAGTCATCTAGTTTTCGGGCACATATTCAAGGGGAGGCCCGAAGGCCTAAGAAGTGTTTTATCACTAACGTCTTCGTTTTCTTTTTTCAATATTGCAGCCTATTTTAGCCATTTTAAAGCACCAAATCTACTGTGGAAAATGTGAAAATAAGACTTACACTCCAGCATCCGCAGTACGTGTCATTGTCGGAAAAGGACGAGATATTCTAACGAGACAACAGTTGCCGAAAATAGCAGTATCATAAAAAAATTGCAATAAGCACGTAAGTAAGGTCCACAAACTGCATAAACATAACCTGATGAGCTCCAAAACACGGTGTGAAGAAGTCGTCTAGTAATTGCGCTGACTTCTTCACATGATGCAGCACCAACTAGCCAGACAGAGTGCTGTCCTGAACTGCAAAGCGCGATGTGTACAGGTTCTCGCCAGCACTGTGATGAGAGAACGCACACAAAAAAGTGGGACATCAACTAATAGCTCCCCGCTATAGCTAAGAGCTTTGTTCACTTATCAAGTCCGATGTAAGTAACGAATCGCACGTTCGTCACTAGCCCAGTCTTAATACGAAGCTTACATTCAATTCTTGTTCCGTCCCCCCCCTTCTTAGAGCGTGAACAGCACACAAGCTCATTAAACACGCCTAGGCCATATCCGAGGCAAATCACGCGACCCGAGAGAGGCCAGCCGTCAATCATAGAAAGTGCCGAGACCACGAGGACCGTAACAATGCAGTCTGGAACGAAATCAGAAAGAGAGAGAGAGAGAACAGTGACTAGGAAGACGGAAAGAAGAGCCGGTAAATTGAGTGGCGGATCAGAGCAAGAAAAAGAACGAGAAATAGAAGAAGAAGAAGAAGAAGAAGAAGAAGAAGAAGAAGAAGAAGAAGAAGAAGAAGAAGAAGAAGAAGAAGAAGAAGAAGAAGAAGAAGAAGAAGAAGAAGAAGAAGAAGAAGAAGAAGAAGAAGAAGAAGAAGAAGAAGAAGAAGAAGAAGAAGAAGAAGAAGAAGAAGAAGAAGAAGAAGAAGAAGAAGAAGAAGAAGAAGAAGAAGAAGAAGAAGAAGAAGAAGAAGAAGAAGAAAAAGAAGAAGAAGAAAAGACATAATTTGTCTAGGCAGGGTAAAAACTGTCTCTCAAAGCGACAGGGAAGAGAACCAAAACAGAGCGATGTATGGCTCAACAGTATAATTCGAAAAGGAACCCCGCGGTCAGTATTTCGGTGGAAAGAGCGTGAGGAGAATGCAAATGCTTGAATAACAGGATATATTCCCTGGCTCACCGAGGAGTGGAACCGAAGGCCATCGTCGACAGCGAGGACTTTCGTTGGGCTAAAACGCTCTCCAGCGAGCGGTCGCTTTACGTCCGGACTTCCGTCTTCGTCGCCGTGGTGTTCGTGCCGTGTTTCCCTCCCTTTCCCTAGTCCCTCTCTCGGTCACCCCTGCTGCTCCTCCTCCTCCTCATCCGGGCTATATTTGAACGGCTGCCGCATGCCGGGTCCGGCGGGTCTGTCTTCATCCCTTCTCAACGCATCATGCGGGCCATATTGGGGTGACAAAGGAGTGGTTTGACGTTAATGGGTTGGCTTTTTCACTTTATTATATAATCTAAGCGCTGTACGCAGTACGTTCGTACGGTAATGGAGGCTTCATCTGAGCAGCTCTTGATGTATGGGATGCACCGCTGACTGCTCGGCTATGGCACGACGAGTAGGGGAACTCGTTCCGAGCGGAATACGGAATATGTACGGAACCTTGGCTCGTAACCTTACATCACGAGATATTGTGACCGTGTTCATATAATATTAATTTCGGACAATGTTCTTGTATATTTTGACAAGCACGGTCATGCATCAACAGAAATCTCAGTCCCCACTCTGCTTGCTCCGCTAAAGAAAAGTTATTTAATCTTGTTCATGAGGAACCTTGTTTTTGTCACCCAAAACGGCTTTTAATTCTAATCGCTTCGTCAGATTTACACTTCTTAAACTTTGAATGCTTTTATAACTTGTGTTTCCCATATCGAAACGCCGCTTCCATTGCTGTCCACGGGATTCAACCTGAGGTAAAATCCAGCCCGTTATTTATAGTTATATTGGAATAGACACTACTTTTAAAACCAATAAAGGCCGCAGAACTTAATTACGCTGACTAGGGCTGCGTCAAATTTCTGGGATGATTGCACGAGAGTCGTCTAAATTAGTCATTTCCTTAATGCGAGTGCGCCAGGAAGTTTTCAGCGGAAATGGCCAATTTTACGCATTGGCGTTGTTGTTGTTGTTGTTGTTGTTGTTGTTGTTGTTGTTGTTGTTGTTGTTGTTGTTGTTGTTGTTGTTGTTGTTGTTGTTGTTGTTGTTGTTGTTGTTGTTGTTGTTGTTGTTGTTGTTGTTGTTGTTGTTGTTGTTGTTGTTGTTGTTGTTGTTGTTGTTGTTGTTGTTGTTGTTGTTGTTGTTGTTGTTGTTGTTGTTGTTGTTGTTGTTGTTGTTGTTGTTGTAGGAAAACATTTGATTTCCTGGCAGAAATTACCCCTGCAGCACAGGTAATCGACACAATATTGGACACATATTGGCAAAGGACCAGAGTGAAACCATTCAATCCCAATAATGGGACGATTACCTGTGCTGCTTGGGTAACTACACAAAAGCGTGCACCGCCAGCTGCCACAACCGGCCAAGCTGATCCTGTTCACAAGAAGAGGAAAACAACCAGGCATGCCAGGAGAGGGCTGCGGGCGGAGAGAGAGAGAGAGAGAGAGAGACAGAAGTGTAGAAAGAGGACGGAAGAGGCGACAGAACAGTAAAAGATACAGTGTGCAGGTCGTCATAGGATTCAGGGCACTTAGAGCAGGAACGGTCACAGCGGGAGCAGCATAAAAAAAGTATTGCTGGTGTAAGCAGTGCGTCTGCAGGAATTTTACGAAGGGTATATGAGCCTGTAATAGATTTACTCAGTGTTAGTGATCCAGGAAACATGATTTGTTAAGTGATTGCCAAAATACGACGATACCTTGCGCAGCGGCAAGCTGGGATGTCATAAGTGGGTAATGTTGTTTAGTAGCCTATAGTCCTTGCACGGATCCCTAAAAAATGCAACGAAGCTTACCGGGCAAGCGTGGGAGACTTAGTCATATGCAGCTACACTATCTCTGGTCATCGCAAAACGTGGAGTCCCAGATTTCTTGTGTAGTGGATACAAAATGCATTGCTAAGGGTTCCTCGAAAGCAATATGAATGCAAGCTTGTTTGATACCATAGTTGCTGCCACCTTTGTATATCAATATACAAGCTCGCGGGAAACAGATTACGATGAAAAATCTCAGCATGAGAAAGTGCAATGCAGTTAAGGAAATCAAATCAGTCTGAAGAACTGAGGTATAAAAATTCTAGCCCCATTTCTTAATAAAGCACGAAAAATATTTTTCCTCTGCTCTTATTCATTTTGTGCTGGTCCATTTTATGGTATGATATATGTTGGGGTATGAGCCGGCGTCTTTCGCCGCAGGAACCCTAAAGCAGTAGCCACCGAGCCACCGCCGTTAGACCTGCTTCAGTTCAATTTCTTTATTTCTTCGAAGGCCACGTATAGGCTGAGTCATTATTAAATTTTGCAGCAGTGATTGCCCAAGTGCGCTTGTTTTTTTTTGTTTTGTTTTTTTTTTGCTGATGATGACCTATGTGATTATTGCTTTTTCTTTTAGCTAATATGGGAGCTAAAGACGCCGTCTACAGAGGAAAGATGCGGTACAAACACACTTCTTTGTCCGCGATTGCAATGTCTGAAATTTTTCTAATTGTGCAAGGGAAATTTAAGTTATAGCTGCAAAGATGTCTTCCATTACTTCCTCGACGCTTCGTCCAAAACGCCGCTACTCACCATAGATTAATACACGCTGCCAGCAGCCAGCGTGTATTTCGAATGAATATGCGAATACAACTATTGTTCATGAATATTTATAATGAATACGCAACATAAACGAAGCTCTATCTCAAGTATCCAGTTTCGAAGAAGCATGCGAATACAAACTGTAGCCGCGGGGCATAGCTTGTAGAAAAACAAATATTTACAAATCGCCGACAGGCGAACAAGCCAACCGGCGTCTTTGTGAGTTCCGGTCCTAATGCGGCTATTTCTCACTATACGCCCCTTTGTTGACATACCACGCCGTTCAAAAGGGTCGACTATCGACACTGAAACCAGCTCGGTAAACCTAAACGCCATTATCGCAAGGGCTTTGAATCGCCGCAACATCGTTCGCTGTGTGATCTCCGCAAACAGCTGCAGGCCATTAAAGAATCATCCCAGGTCACAAATTGGGCCCCCGCGGCAAAGCTAATGATTTCGCGCCGATATGCGATCGGCGAGGCCAAAGAAACCGCGCGCGTACAAAATATCTAAGCAGTGTCAGGATCAAACAAAAGTGGTTTTCGGGGGACCTCAGACGCAGTGCAAACAGGCCATGTTTGCTAGGGGAACATGCTTTTAACCAGGGCATTGACTGGTGCTGGCTACGCTCCGTTGCGACTGGTATCTAATGGAAGGGTCGTGGAAGGGCAGTGTACGAGGATAAGAGGAGCGTTTAGGGGTCAGTCTTCGATCCTTTTAACCGCCTGCCGTTTCCGTTGTCGCATCTATCTAACCTAAACTTGTAAATAGAAGCGAGAGGAAGCGAAGACTTTTTACAGGAAGCTGAAAGCAGCGTCGTCCTGTCAGCAGTTTCCTTTCGAGTCACGGCGAATAAACGGACGTTCGAGTCATGGAGCAAATGTCACCCTCGGGGCTCAATATCTTCGCCGCTGTACAGCCCACGTCCGAATGAGGTTGCTTTCTTGTGAGGTGCCCCGAGGCTCGCCAGCCCCTTTGCTGTCGCCCAGAAGCTATTGTATCCAACGGGAAGGACCTTTCTTCGCAACTTCCGGTCACCTGCGAGCCATGCAACCGCGCGGTTTCTTCGCGGTATCATACTTTTTGCTTCGGCCGTACTAAAATGTTGCTTCGCCACGATGCATGTTGCCGCCTTTAATACTGCGAAGTGTTAGCGATGCTGCGTTCAGCCAGTCAGAAGTTGCCTCTAAAGATCTATAGAAGATTTTAATTTGTTGTTGTAATACTAAACCTATATCTTGATATGGATAGTTTAGTTATGACGTATGCAGGGCGCACTAATCTCAGATGCTTGTGAAAACTTTTTATACAATGTATCCCAACGCATCTGATGGTAGTGAAAAGAAAAAACCCAGGGGACGGTTATCACTGCGCAACGGGAGATTCAGCGACAGCCATACGCCGCATTATTTGTCTTCTGTTCTGAAGAGCGCGTGACGTCCCTATGCTGTAACTCATTACGTCGCTGTATTCGGACCACTGCCTGCGGCGGGTTGTAGTAATGTCATGCGTGACGTCACTGCATGCCAGCCAATCAGCGTGGCGTGGTGCTACTTCAACGCCGCAGAACCAGGATATGTGCCATTCACAGCTGTCGGTGTAAAACATGGGTTTCAGAGGCAGCTACATTTCCTCGCATTACGTCTCGTACAAGCAATGCCAAGTGATCGAGATAGAGAGCTGAAATTGGCCTAGCGCTACGGCAAGGTGCGTGAAAATAGAGCATACAGCCTGCAAATCAGTAACAAAATTTGAATTATTGGTCGCACGCGCCAACGCTCTCCGATAATCTAGTGCCTCGACTGTCTTGTTTAATCTTCCACCGTGATCGGCCGCCAAGATTGCCCTAGTCGCTCACGATCAATCGGGGCTGATATGAGCCCGCAGTTATCGCTTTCCCCGTGGGTTCTGGCTACGCAGTGGAAGACAGCGTGACTTATCATGCGCACCGAGAAAAGAAAAAAAAAGAAAAGTAGGATATGTTGCGTGTGCGTATTTCACTCACGGAAACTTTGTTCTTCACGGCCCACAAAACGTAAGGCGAGAGAAAGCAGAGGCGAGCTGTGAAGTGATTCTTGAGCTTCTGCGAAGGAAACCTTAGCGCCCACGTGACTGTGGTTTCCTTTCCACACGATAGGCGTTGTTCTCAGCGGCTTGTCTTCAGCGGAAGGCAAATAAAAAGAATAAGCTAGCTTTATTCTAAAACACTTATCGATGGGAGGTGTGTGGGTCGCTCCGGAATTTTCTTCTAATCCAGGGACCCCACTGAGACGGCCGCTGCACGGGCTCCGTCTATAAAGGTAAACTGTTCCTCCAGGACTGTGCTTGTAAATGCCGCCTCCCACTGCACCTATGTACCTATGTGAGAGTTGTTGTTTTTTTGCGAAGGCATTGCCTAGTTACGCTGACAGGCACACGTCATGTGGAACAGTGTAGCCCTATCTCTGCATTGCGGATATTGTCCTGATGCGGTGGTAGCCCAATCTCTGCAATGCGGGCATTATCCTGATGCGCGGTGGGATGAATTTGGCTCAGCATGTAATAGGCGCGGAAAGGCGCCTGTCTGAAGCTGGCAACAGCGTGTCGCCTGCTTTTTGCTGAGCTTAGGCTAAGGCGGAGGGCATCGTCTCCTATTTAACCCTATGTGATCCAGTATTACGCCGCATCGTTGGGCTACAAACTCCGGCAGCCACGCTGCAAACCCCGCTCGGTAATTGTGGCCCTCGCGAGCGATGGCGTCAGCCGTGCGTTTCCCGGGGAGGCCCGCATGTGCTGGCGCCCACAATATTTTAACGCGACAGCGTTAACGTTCCCGTCCTGTAGAAACTCCGGCGTCGTGGGCGCTGTGAGCGAAAAATCCCATGAGAGGCGACCAGGCGGGCCACCTAGGTCAAACGACCTTGTGGCGCCAGCACAACCTGCCCACCGAATTCTCAGAAAACTGACCATAGTGGCTGGTGGAAGTTAAATTAATTGTTATTCGTTTAGGAAGAGGTAAACTCTTTTATTGCGCCCAAAAACAGGGGACCAGTCAAAGGACCGGTTGCGCTGACAGGTTGCGCAGCAACCTGGGCTATACAAGGCCCACCGCTGGGAGCACCTGCCATCGCAGGGCAGTGGCGCATCGCTTAACCGCTGCACCACATCACGTCCTGTTCCAGAAGCTTTCGATGGCGGCCGTGCTTAGCATTAGCTGAAGCTATGAAGTCCTCGTTTAAGCGTGCCGTTATTTCCGAATATCAATGGTGGCTGTCGCTGCCAGGCTGGGTGTTGTGGAGCTGGAGCTTGTGACACGTTATGAATAGGGCTCCCTGAGAACTTTGTCTTAGACACTATTAAACGAAGATACCCTGCACACGAATAATATCGTACTAGACTGCAAGCAACAATGCGATATTATCCTCAGGACCTCGGGTAGTTTATTTGATGAAGATATTAGTTCTCAGCCACCACCTTTCTTGCTTTAATATTAAACAACCTGCAGGGCTGCTGACAGGTCAGCCACCTGTAAGTACAGTGACCTGCAAGTTCCCTCGACCATCGCGCACTCAGAAATTTCCATCGTAAAACTGACTGCGGCTGAAAATACGTGAATACGAATAAGTGGGTCCACTTAAGATGATACAAGGCATCAGGCACATCAGCAGTAAAATGTTTAAGCGCGAAATCAGAGGAGGAAGTGTTCGCAAAGAAGACAAGGAGAAGTTGGTGAACAATAAAAAACTAGACAACATGCTGATGGAAAAGAAGCAGCGCAGAAAAGAACCCAAAGCGGGCAATAATCCGTGCCATTTAAAAGCAGGAGCAAAAGAAAAGAGCTCTCGTAGGCCTGTTCGGCCGCTGTTCAAACAGGGTTTGCAGAAAGACGCGACAGCTTCGAGAAGAGCGGGGGGGCGGTAAATGCAAGCTGTCAAAGAGCGCCGAATCTCAGCCGAGCCAAGGCTTCCAGTCTCCGAGCGAAGCCCTTAAGCGCTCGACATCTGTCCTCCTCAAGTTGCTGCACTCGGATTACTCGACGTACATCTCGCCAAAAACGAAAACTTGCACTCTCTTGTCGGGAAACCGGACTCCTTTACACCTTTATATGGGCTCCAGTTCTTACTAAATGGTTTCCGCTGACCCGTTAATTCGCTGCGAATGGCTGCACGGCCGTTATGATCGGTCGTTGTGTTCCATTTCTTGCTCCTGTTAAACTCTGATGCCCACTGTGTGAGAAACGGGGATGTGTACCTCATCACCCTTTTGTGTTCCCAATTATTTGCCTGTGTGTTCGAAATTTCTAGGTATCGGTTGAGCACTGTCTGCTGTACAACTAAACAAAGTTGTCAATATTTCCGGAGCCGTTCATTACGGCGTCCCTCACAGCCTGATTATAATTATTATGATGATGATGATGATGATGATGATGATGATGATGATGATGATGATGATGATGATGGTGGTGGTGGTGGTGGTGGTGGTGGTGGTGGTGGTGGTGGTGGTGGTGATTATGATGATGATGATGATGATGAGATGATGATGACGATACCAACTTTGTTTTTCACCAGATAAGGAGGCCCCCTACCCCCCCGTCCCCGGCACGCAGGCCTGGGTGACGGGGGCCGGGACCTCCGCGGTTAGAAGCAGGCAAAGAGGTCTTGACTCCTCGCGGCTTCTTCCGCCAGGCGGATGGCTTGTTGCTGTGGAGCAGGGACCTCGCTCCGCAGTAGGGCTTCCCAGGTTTCTCTGCTATTTATATTTGCTTTAGCCCCTGGGGAGCTAGCGCATTCCCAGATTATGTGGTCGAGGGTCTCTCTCTCCCCACAGTGCTTGCCCCACTTATCGTTTTGACTCTCAACTTTCTCAACATGGTATGCCCAGACCGGGTTTACGAAGTTCCCAGCTTGGAGGCGCCGCCATGCGATTGCCTCCCTATTGTTTAGTTTTTTATTCGGTGGTGGCACCAGCCTCCTCTGTAACCTGTAATTTTTGACAATCTCTATAATTTTGCAGACACTCGTCCATGTTCCGGCAGTCGGGCGGCTCCACAGTTACCTTCAATACGGCGTCTGTCATAGCCTGAGTCGCTTTGTGACGTTAAACCCCCATAAGCCATCCTTTTTTTTTTCACGCGGGAATTACAAGCGCTGAGCCGTTCGACACGCCCACGCTAGAACCTTTCTTCTTTTTTTTGTTCAGAAAGTAAAAATTATTTTATTATGCGACAGCACTTAGTTGTCGTGTTGGAAAATTTAAACCACCAGATTCTCCGTAACAAAAAACTCTGGTTAATGCAGAGGAGCGCCGCCAAATTTTGAAATATGAAGGTTTAGGTTTAGCTTCATTGAGTTTCATGTCCAAAGCCTGGGCTGAAATCAGGCGCGTTTAAAGCGTCCAAGCCATAGGCACTCGCAGGCTCGTTTTAATACGCCGTGAATGCATATTCCTTTGCATATACCGGGCCAGCACAGAGGGAACAAGACGAAAAAAAGGAGTTTTCGCAATCCCGCCCTAATGAGAAATGATTAAGACTTGAAGATTCCATTAAAACAAGAAAAACGGGCTCAAGCCGAGATTATTAAGTCGCAGAACCGGAGACGGGACCCACCTTCTACTGTGTGGGCCCCGATTGAAACTTTGAACCAAAGCAAGCAG
The DNA here is from genome assembly GCF_052857255.1 of Amblyomma americanum. Taxonomy (NCBI): domain Eukaryota; kingdom Metazoa; phylum Arthropoda; class Arachnida; order Ixodida; family Ixodidae; genus Amblyomma; species Amblyomma americanum. Next base: position 27,290,059 of record NC_135504.1, on the reverse strand, counting down.
GAGGATGATGAAGAAATCGATGAGGGACTTGGAAGGGCGATGAATAAACGAAGACGAATGGATGCAAAAGAAAAGTAGGCGGGAGATGAGATAAAGACAGCAGAGCGGCGGCGGTGCAGTGCCTTTAATTTCCCGTGCGCAAACAAGACCGGCTTCTGGCTGTAATTTAGTCCGCTCGTTTTAAGACTGTTTCGGCTCCCAGGCCCGCTGGGCTGAACGCGAAAGAAATATTTCCTGCCTTGTCTGCTCGCGTCAGGCGCTTCGGGGGGCCCACAGGATGAGAAGCGCACTAAAACATGTCCTCCATTCGCTGCGCTTTGAGTCTGGGTTTCTTCAGTTCGCCCGGTTACTCATGCCCAACGTTCTCGGGCAAAAATTTTGCGAATTGAAAAATTGTAAGATACTCTTATGGAAATAATGAAGGCAATGGTCCATTCTGATATGTACCAAAAGTTTTATTTCAAAGGGTTTCCATCGATCGCATCGAACAGTTAAAACTGCCATAAAAAACCAAAAAGGAACGCTTTTGACGATAGCAAAAACGTGAATAGAAAAATACCCGCCGCGGTGGCTCAGTGGTTTGGCGCTCGGCTACTGATCCGGAATTCCCGAGTTCGAACCCGACCGTGGAGGCTCCATTTTTATGGAGGCAAAACGCTTAGGCGCCCGCGTGCTGTGCGATGTCATGGCACGTTAAAGATCCCTAGTTGGTCGAAATTTTTCCTGAGCCCTCCACTACGGTACCTCTTTCTTCTTTCACTTCCTCCTTTATCCCTTCCCTTACGGCGCGGTTCAGGTGTCCGCCGATATTTGAGACAGATACTGCGCCATTTCCTTTCCCCAAAAACTTATTATTATTATTATTATTATTATTATTATTATTATTATTATTATTATTATTATTATTATTATTATTATTATTATTATTATTATTATTATTATTATTATTATTTTTAGAAAAATGCAATATTGCTGTTGCGTGATATGAGGATATTTAATTGTTGTAGTGAAATATTACATTGTATAAAAAATTGCGTTCATAAACGGTTTCTTTCTCAGAAATGATTTCGTCCTGAATCGTTGGATATGCTGGAGGAGAGCTGCCACTCCGTACCTGTGACATGCATCAACTTATGAAGCAAGAAAATTGCGAAGGGAACTTAAGAATACTTACGTGTTTTGAATGCCGAGGCGCTAGTATTCATGTCTTTGAATTTTATTATTTTTATTTTTCCCTTTTTTCTTCATTTCCAATGACACACCTGTTCATTAGCATAAAGTCGTAAGGAAACGCATGCACTAGGTTCCCCTTTGTTCCCAAAGAAGCAGCGTGGTTTTGTGGTGTGATAATAATAATAATAATAATTGGTTTTAGTGGAAAGGAAATGGCGCAGTATCTGTCTCATATAACGTTGGACACCTGAACCACGCCGTAAGGGAAGGGATAAAGGAGGGAGTGAAAGAAGAAAGGAAGAAAGAGGTGCCGAAGTGGAGGGCTTGGTGCGGGGAGTATATGCTGCCCTGCAAGAGCCGCCTAGCTGGCTCCCCTATCTGGATGCATGTGTGTGCCGCCCAGACTTTCGATGTTTTGGAAGGAGGTGTCATGCAGGGGTATGGTGGCCTGGTGTTTTGTGGCGTAAGCGTGCTTAGACTTTTATTTTAGCCACTACTTCCATGCAATAAAGAAAAAAAGTGGTTTTGTGACCTATGGGTTGCGTGCTCACTTCGCTCTTCTAAAGTCCTGGGTTCGATTCCCCGCACCTTCGGTCGGAAGAAGTTTTATTTTTGCAACCACGGTGACGTTATCTGACATTTTTGGAACCACTAATTAATATAGCATTGTTATCGCAGCTGAAGTGGCCGCCGGACGAAGGCAGGGTTACTTCCAGGTAAACGCTCGCTTGACGACACCTCTCTCAGCGGTGTACCCATTTTGGGACCCATTGCTCCTACCTAAGCCGAAGTGACTCCAGGTAACAACGGATGTTGCAGGCAACAGTGAGAAACAGACGTGTACATATCCTGACCAGGCCCGCATCTACCTTGTTTCTCTCTGCTAACAGTTTGTCGCGTCATTTTAAATTGCTCGATGGCAACGACCGAGCGAGGCTTTCAGTACCTCGCCACAGAAGTTTCAACTGCGTCAGCAGCAAGCGTTCTTTCCGTATCCTACGGTCTTGCAATAATTTCGCAACCATGAGCCCAGATCAAGCTCTCTGTTGGCAAGAGTTATTCTAAGCTCTCATGACTGCCTTTGAGCCATGGACTGTATCTAGCTTTCAGAGCATCGGAATTGCTGAAGTACGTATTTATGAGTCTCTTACGACAAGACTAGCCCTGTGCCCTGATGCTACAAGAAACAGGATAAGTCAGCCATGTCCTCGGTGCTCCCTCGAGGCTCTTCGCTGAAGATAGTAAACAACCCTTTCGTCCCTGCACTTACAGCGACAAAGAGAGAGCACATGAAGCAGTATTTACGAGCGGCAGTGATCTGGGACGTTCGCCGGTGCCTCTGGGCAGGAACGTCAGATCCGATTTGTCCAGTAGTAATGCGCCAAATGGCGTCGTAATCTCAGGAGGAGTAAATTGACCATGCTCGCCTATACCATAAAGCCTTTGATATTATTCAGGATAAAACATTCGATTTGGTGCGCCTCCCTTTGTGGAAGATTCTGCCAAGATTCCTCGATGCAAGAAGTTTTCTTTTCATCCGTTGTTTGTCTGCTTTGGGCAAAGCGATGGAAACATCGTATTTATCTTTTTACTTTGATTTTCTGGCTTTGTCACGCACGCGCGAAGCATACCGAGAGAGGTGGTTTTGCGTCGTCCGATTGAAGCTCAAATAATTCCTGCGAACTTATTTGTCTTTTCTCACGGCTTTTCGTACACTCCAAATTACCAAAATGCATCCATGCGGCATTCCTCAAACGATACGAGCCCGTTTATGCAAATCAAAGCATTTGTCATGGCGTACCACTCTGAACGGGCACATTTTTTTTTATTTTTCCTCCGAAAATCTCGAGTCCTGTATTTGTTAGAGGAACTCGTTAGTGTGACTTTGGTGAACCCTCCAGACAACGCATGATCTACGTCACATGGCGCCAGGCACGGCGTTCATCATGCCGCTATGAGATGAACAGAACTACAGCACCACCATTCTGCCTGCTTTTAAAACCAGGTGTAAAAGTGGCATAACCAGAAAGCATAACCAGAAATGTGTGCTTGGTAAGAATAATTTCTGGAAAGCAAATTTTTCTGTTCCTTCTTTTTTTTTACAGAAAAGTGACCGATATGTGGCACACAATTTTAAGTGGAAACTATGCTCTGGTGCTTTAAGTCTCGCTCTAAGCTGCAGGACTTGCTTGAATAGGAATTAGGCGTGCATTCCGGGCCACCTGCCAGGGTAGTCGTGTAGGTATAGCGTTCTGCTTACCCCATGGCCACACCTGCACTGTGTACGGCAGATGCGGCTGCTACGCTTTGATCGAGGCATCATGCCTAGAACTCTCATGTATGCTGAGATTTCAGCGTTAGAAGAACGTCAAAAGAACATCCAGGTCGTAGAGACCACTCCTGTATGCACAGCAAAGGTTTTCATCATTTTCAAAGTGCAGTTTCGAAAGAATTTTTTCTTCCACTTCTAGAGCACCCACCACTTCTGCTGCGCATTCGCCCCAGGCTGGAATTAAATGTGCCGCAGCGGAAAATCTAGGGCGGCAGCAACGCAGCATAATCTTGTTGCCAGGTCGGCAGACGCGCTTAATGGAACGCCTCTTTACTCATGCACGAGCGCGCGTGTCAGAAATCTGCCTCAAAATAGCCGCTTTATCGCGCCTCTGCAGCTTGCTTTCTTCTTTCGACTCCCTCTGACAAATCGCGTCACTTCGGGTGTAATTATAACGTACGGTGTTTACACTGGCGTTGCTAGGCTTGCTACGTCGCCGGGACGAAAGCACGCAGCGCGCGAGGTGAGGGGGGGGGGGGGGGGGGGGGGTGGGTCAAGTAGCGGGCACGTCACTGGCTGAACTACACAGGTGGGCTGGTTAGTTTCATACTGGAGAGTGTGTCCTAATCAAGCTGTGTCGCTTCTCAGCGTTTGCAGTAAACTGGAGTGAAAATTTTCGAGCAGCCATGTTTGTGGACTATGTCAGTGGCGGTCTATACAGGGCTGGAATAAACTTTATCAATACATAAGAGATCTACTATGAAGCTTACATCGAGAAACAAGGCAGACAAGAAAGAACGCGGGATAAGACACAGCGCCATGTCTCAATTAACTCATGTTCTTGCGTGCGTGTCTCGGTTTTTACTGCGAATTTCATGACGCTTCAGACGTTGGAATACACTTTACCTAAGTTCTTGAACCAGCTGCACTGCCGTGACAATCTTGACTTGTCCGACGTTTCTCTAAAATAATTGCGACAAAGATTCATGTAGGTTTATGTTGCTATTGTCGTGAGCACCCCTCTTCTTCCCCCCCCCCTTCCTTCTGTAGCCTTTTTTTTCTGTGTGCTGCATTCTGATATTCATTTTTATTTACAATTATATATGTAATATACGATGCACATGCTTTCAAGATGTTCCCATTTTTTCCTTTATATGTTCTTTGTTCTCGTACTTCCGCCACCGTCTATTCTGCTGTGTAAACGGAAAGTCAGGATCCCTCAAGTGTTTATACAGATTTTTTTTTCCTGGCCTTCCTTGTAACACTTTGTTGCAAAATAAACTTAAACTTTAACTAGGCCCGCAAAGATTCTTTAAAAAATTTGAATACACTAACAGTTATAAAAGTCACGTCACTTATTTAGGAACGCAAGGTATTATAGGGCTCCAACCTGTTTCCGACCATAGCTGGAGGTTGTTGTGATAGGATGTTGCGCACTGACTTCTGCGGAATCTTAGCTACCGACGACAATGGCCGGGGCCGCGCGGCAGGCGCATCCGTCAACTTTCCCAAACCCATATCCTGTCCCCGACCATCCTTTTATCTCTTTTCCGGGTTATCGAAAACACAGTTGTTTCAAATGCAGATTCCAGATGTTTCTGTCGGATCATCGTCGCCAGAAGTCAGGTTAAACCACCATGAGAAAGGGTTGAATCCGTTTTTAGTGACTCAATCAAACGCTGTCTTCTGAAAGCTGCGGCTGCCCTTTCAAACCAAGAGAGGCTACCGTACCTTTTTTGCAGAGAGAAAATATATATATATATATATATATATATATATATATATATATATATATATATATATATATGCAGTGGCCACAACTACAGTACGCCGTGACATTAAGCGGCAACATATGGGTTCATTAAAACCTAAAAATGACGCCCCATGCACACTTCAAATTTGTAGGCTGAAGCGTGCTTTTTTTTTCGAGTAGTTAGTGGCTGCAATATCTTCACTTTCTAAAATGCTATAAAACCCGGACGTTTCATCCTTGACTCATACGTTGGTTCAACTATCACAGTCCTTGTTCAATCTACTGTCCTCGCTTCTTTCTGAAATCTGCTTGTCATCCGTTTAAAAGAAGTTGCGGATCTTGGGCAAAATTTGGCACTCGTGTAGTGCGTGTTGGTATTCTGATTGTTTTGATTCGTACAGGCACCTGAATTATTATTATTTATTGTTAATAATTTAATCGTAATATTTACTCACCACTAGTTATTATGTTTGTTTTATTGTTACGTTGATATGTAGTTGTAGATATCGTAAATCCTGGCATTCAGGCTGGCTTGTTATAAATTCTTGTGCCAACGGAGGCGAAACACTAAGGCGCCCGTGTGCTGTGCGATGTCAGTGCACGCGAAAGATCCCCAGGTGGTGTCCGCCAGACAGCTTTCTTTCGGGACCTCCTTCTATAACACTACCAGCCCTCAGTATTGAATATACCGCACATTGAAATATGAATGAATGAATGAATGAATGAATGAATGAATGAATGAATGAATGAATGAATGAATGAATGAATGAATGAATGAATGTTAGCATACTGCTAGCGTTATCCGATCAAGCATCGCTAACTTCATGAGACGACCTTACGTGAAAATGAAGAACAAGAATCTACAAAGGTTTCAAAAAGCTCGCAAGTAAGAACGTTGGAAATTATGAGGAAATTCTTCTGGTGTGTTATGTTTCAACACTAAAACAGACCGGATGACAGTTCAGACGCATGCGCCAATAGCGTAGTGTCACATATATTTATCAGTACGCGCAGTTAAATGCTGCGCGTCCAAAGTTACGTGTCGGCATGGCATTTTTACAAAAGGAACAAGACCTTGCTTTTATTTTCGTTTATGTGACAGGTGGTGCCATCTCTTTGCTTGCGTACGTAGCGAAAAGACAGGCGCTGCTAAAACAACTGCGTCGCGAAAGGATGCCTCCTCCTTCTGCAATCAGGTTTTTACAGCCCATACCTATCGCGCGCAAGATGTATTGAGCCAAGAACGTGGAAGTAGTAAAAACAACAAATTACGCACAGGGCCTTCGTAACCTTTTCCTGAGCCCGTCTGGCAGAAAGGCAACTGCTCGGTAGCCACAGGCGACCGTCCACAGCGGGAGAGCGCCCATGCAATATTTCTAGAGGCCATACGTACACGCTTCGTCACGGACGACCATGAACGCCGGAAGCGAGATAGGTGGTCACTTCCGCTCTCTTTCGCCGCCACATCATATATTCGCGCGCCCAGTAGCCACAAAGAAATCTCTTTCTAGAATACGCGAGCGGTTCGATAACTGGCTTCCGCGCGATCACTGGTGATGGTTCGCTCAGCTGCGGGATAAGCACGAGGTTGGGATAATGCTCAAGGCTCCGCTCATCTTAGCTGATCGCGGTGCATCTGGCTCAAGTTTTAGCCGAGGCGTCGTTTCGGTTAACGAAAAATTACTGCTTTAACTAGGCTGCGGTTTAGTTAAAAGATTCGGTGAGAACCTTCATTGGTTGCAAATCTGACGCGGCGGAGGCTGATTAACGCTGACGCTTCCTGTACAGTCCTCTACAGACCGGCCTAGAGCGCTCGAACTCCGCGCCGTCTGCGCTCCGCAGCGCGCAGAGCGACGTCTAGCGGCAGCGCCTGGTTCGAGATTGCGCATCTTCGAGCGTCGTCTGAGCATCAGACATGCGCTATCTCAAACCAGGCGCTGCCGCTAGACGTCGCTCTGCGCGCTAAGTGACGCAGGCGGCACGGGGTTCGAGCGCTCCGGACAGCTCTGTGGACTACTGTAATCTCGCTACTGCACGGCCTTCGTCACCCACGATACCTTGGCGCTGCCGGCATGGCACTCTCCGCTAGTCTCCCTCCTTTCTGACTTTCTGTTTTCGGAGCGATAGTTTTATTCTATGCAGAAATTCGAGTTTCAGTCGGTATGTAAATTTGACATTGAAGTGACCTCCGGACTTGGCGATCTCATAGCAACAGCCTAAAGTCAGATGCCAAATCATATTCTGACTATAACAAAAGTCAAATTCGGCACTCGTGCGTGTGGATTGTATTTCCTTACCTCGTCCCCCTCCATTTTCCGCAATAGAAACGAAGCATTATAATGAGCCGACTAGCCCGTAAAGTTTGATTGAGCCACAACAAGGGTCCCTGGTCACGAATGCATTCCCAAGGCCCCCTTTCACTCAGCCCTATGTCCGAAGTCAATGGCAAATGCGATGTTTATGCGCAGATGCGTGCCAGCCGCACACGCTGGTACCTCGCCAGTACTGCAACCGGGCGAATTGAAGAAACCAAGGGCCAAGGGTGAAAGCAGGTTGAAAGGGATCCATCCCTCAGCTTGCTTTCCATTCTGTCAACCCCCTGCAGCGCCTGACTCGAACGGACACGAGAGAGATTGTTTGCCCCGTGTTCAGCCCAGCAGGCCTGGAAAAAGATACATTTGGAACGCGAGGAAACGAACTTGCAGCGAGAAGCCGGTCTCATTTGCGCACGGGAAATTAAGCCCACTGCGCCTCCCGCAGCTGTCTTTCCCCCCTCCTTTTCTTAGCCTTCTGGATTGATTAGTCTTTCATTTGTTCATCACCCTTTCAAGCCCTCCATCGATTCCTTCTTCAACCTCCTCTATATGTTCGGCCGAAACTGTTTCAATCGAGGCCTCAATACAAGAAAGTGCGTCCAGCCCTCCGACTCCATTGGGCGACTTAATATCCACAGTTTGCGACATTGTTTAATGGAGTCCGAGTCTTAATTAATTCTTAATGAGGCGGGACTGTGAAAACATATCTTTTCTTGTTTTTTTTTCCGTTCCAGGACCGCTATTTTACGGAATATGTTTACAGGGCGCAACAAAACGTGCATGCGCATGATTTGCACAGCGAGGTTTTCATTTTAGCCCTACGAAGGCAGGAACCATGTTTTCTATGATTTCATGCCCCTGTGTAAGATTGAAAACAGGTTAATCATTAGAGGCATGCTCGAAAAATCGGAGCGAGGCCCATAATTACGGAAAAAAGAAGGTAGGAATAGTACCTGTCGGAGAAGTATAGTTCATGTCAGCCTCACTGCCTTGTTCTGTTAATAAACAACTCACACTTTTGGGGCGAAAAAAAATACGTGCTATCTCATGCGTGCCGAAAGGCTGAGCCATTGCAATTACTGCGTAAAAAATACAAAAGGAAAAATTTACCCGACGATTACGGTTGAGCAACGCAAATTCTCTTCACCACTCGCTGGAACAAGGGAGGGAATAATTAATAGTTATTTTTCTTTGGGGGGGGAGGAAGGAAAAGACGCAGTATCTGTCTCATTCGTTGGACACCTGAACCGCGCCGTAAAGGAAGGGATATGGGAGGAGTGAAAGAAGAAAGGAAGAAAGAAGTGCCCTAGTGGAGGACTCCGGAATAGTTCCGAACAGCCGAGGATCTTTAACATGCACTGACATCGCACAGCACACGGGCGCCTTAGTGTTCTGCGTCCATAAAAACCCAGCCGCCGCGGTCGGGTTCGAACCGGGGAACTCCGGATCAGTAGCCGAGCGCCCTAACTACGGAGCCACCGTGGCGGGTACACAAGGGAGGGAAGAATCACCTTTTCTTCTCCGCATTGCCCTGGTGCGTTGTGATGACGTCAGGCGTGACGTCACTGCGGCCTGACCGTCAGTGTGACTACCTGCGGTGCGGATGCTAATACCCACAATGACGCCGCAAAACTGAGACACTATAGAAGTGCGAACTACGGCAGCTTCGGCTAGGTAGTTCGAGCATCTGCTTCGCACACGGCAGGGGGGAAGTTCGATCTCCAGCGTCTCCGGGCACCCACAGGTTTTCCAATAGGGACAAGCTTTCGCGCCTTGGTGTTGTTGGGATTCCATGAGGGTGGAATACTTGGGGTAGCGAGTCTTACCCCCATCCCACACACGCCAACAACACGCTAGCCATATATCGCTCTTTCGCCAAGCTGCACTTGGGCCATTGAAATGAAATCGTCGTCACCGTCATCGAAATCTTGGAGCTCACATGTAGGACATAGTGCTACACGTGTATTAGACCCGCAGTTCACGGCTATGATTTGGCCCACAGTTTGTGGGCAGTGTCACGGAATTTACGCTATTCATTTAAACCAGAGGTCGATTTCTAGAAGCACCCCGCACGCATTAACGATTTGTGATTAGCTTTTATCTGCGACTTGGACTCTCGAGACGGTAGCGGCATATACGATCTTCAACGAAGAGACGTACCGATCGAGATCACTTCTAAAGCACAAACAGTTTTGAGAGCTCGGGTGCTCATTTCGACCCGTGAGCTGTAGGCTCTATTTCTAACGCTTCGCCATCGCCATCGCCATCATCATTTCAATTGATGTTTCTCACGCTCCTTCTTCTTATTCGTCATTATCGCCATCGCGATCTCCACTTCGCTTCCGAGACAGGGCGCAGAGCTTTGTCCTGAGAGTCATATAAGTGTGGTCCTTAGTGACTTTTTTTGTGCTGCTTATGCCAGGCTTGAGCCCGTTCGGCAGAATGAGGCAACTTAAAGTTCCGGAAAGCGAAGCGGGTAGAAAAAAACAGATGAGCGGTGACGGCAAACCTTCACTCTAGAGCCTCTATGATCGCTTTTCCACTGAAGCGCTGATAAGGAACAAATTTTCGCACTTTTCAATTTCATTTAAAAAAATTAAAAAACGTACTTTTCAGAAAAATTAGTTCGGTTACCGGCTACCCGTCCTACTAAAACGATGCAGGGGTGAAAAATTGCCGTGGCGGACGGTAAGTATGATATCAGCTGAATTCACAGACTGTCTGCGTCCAACTGAACGGCATGTGATTTTCTGGGCTTCATTTCCATTCGTAATTGGTCCGCCGTAACGAGTTGGACGCAGCCATAGTCTGTTTGCAACACAATGATTCCTATTATTTTTTTCACCCTCTCTTTCCGAACTCGGCTTGCGATTGGTCGACGCCAGCTTCATTTTCTACAGCACCGCTCGGTGCAACAGAGAGAGGCGAAGCTACCGAACTGAATCATTACAGTCACTGTAATTGCGATACGTAGTTAAAAAAAATATCGATATTGTCACGCAGTGGTGACGACAGTTGAAGCAGCGATGAAGACGGACAAAAGGTCTTCTAAAATAAAGCTATTTATTGGGCTGACTTGCACCCAAAATGGACTGAATCACTCGGCGGCGGCGGAGCGACAAGTGTGCTCGGCGGTCGTTGAGCAGAATGCCCGCCGCTGTCGGCCGCGCTCAATTTAAAACTGATAGCGAACTTTCAAGATAAAGCGTACAAAGTTACTGAAACATTCCGGAACAGCGCAGAATCGGCTCCGCCTGGCTGCGATCAATCGAGGTAAATCTAGTCGCGTCTTTCGTCGCAAACAAAGCGATAAAGTGGTGTGGCGGCAGATTTGAAGAATGAACAAACACTGCAAATATTCGCGGCAATATCGAAGGAAGTCCATTCATAACAAATGATCCTTCTGAACAGCGGTTCTCCTTATGTTTTCTTAAATATCCGCAAGTCCATTACGAAGAATTCTGTTCAATTACTTCTGATTAGATAAAAAAAAGCCAAAACATCGCACCTACAGGAGTTCAGGTCACGCTTGTAGCGATATAAAAGCTGTATCTCAGGTAACGTAGCTCGTGGTGCAATGCAGTTTGGTCTGCTTGTTATGACCCTTACTTGCCATTTCTTACGATCTGTAACTTACGCTTGTCGAACATAGAACTTTGCCCGTCAGAGACCGTCAAAATAGTAAATTGTTTTACCTTTGACATTACTCAACCTCATGTCTTGAAGTATTCGTCTCGTTTTCTGTTTCTGTTTTTTTTTAGAACAAAAAACACTTCTTGTTCTACCTCGACATTCGTAGTGGACAGGTCCGAACAATTTCCGTAAAGTTTAATCAGCCAAGTAAATAATTTGAAGTGCAAACGGGTCTCGAAGTAGAACTTCTTTGCTGAGGGTAGTTGTCCCGTTCTGACGTAATCAAAAGCAGCGCGAACGAAGGTGCCCTAAGGCGAAACGAAGAAGGGACAGGAAAGAGCGCTCCCACGACTCCCAACTTTTTTCTTGCAGTGACACCGGAGTTTATCGGGTGCCCAAAGTACAACAGACGGGTCCATCAGAACCGCCGTTGTAGCCATTCGCAGCTAAATCACAGGTCAGCGGAGGCCATTGGGAAGAATCGGAGCACACGCGAGAGTGTGAAGGAATCCGGTCGCACCGACAAAAGCAAGCGCTTGTTTTGTTTGTTTTTTTGTTTCGTCTCGGGGAATAAGATTTAGGCGACTTTAGTGGGACAGCCTCCGCGCACAAAGGAATGCCGTCAACTTGCGGGTCTCGCTCGAAGACCCGGAGTCTTGGCTCGGCGGAGACGCCGCGCTCTTTGACCTGTCGCATTTACCGTTCCCTGAGCTTCTCGAAGCTGTCGTGTTCTTATACGGCCTCTGATTGAACGGCGTCCGAGCATTCTAGCGAGTGCTTTTTTTTCTTTTTGCCTTTGCTTTTCAATGCTTTACGAATTGCAGCCAACTTTGAGTTCATTGCTGGTCTGCTTGTTTTCCGTGTTCTCTACTTTGTTTGTTGTTTCTTTCGGACGATGCTCGGCCAGCTTCACTTAGTCCGCTTCACGAACACTCTCTCATCTCGTTCGGAGCTCAGTCGCGGTCGTATTGACCTGCTCGCTAATGCCTTGTATCATCTAAGTAGGCTCTCTCAGTCATCTTGGGCGTACTAACCCGTTGCTTAAAACTCTTCTTTTCTTTGCAAAGGGGAAATTTGCCTTGGTAATTTTGATGTCGAGCTTTCATTTGATTTTTACCCGGTAATTACTCCTAGTATGTATTCTTACCCACCTTCATTTTCTTTCCCTCAATTTCTTGATTTTTTTCTGTAACTCACTTTGATTTACTTTCATTTCGTCGTTGTGGCGATGCATATTTTTTTACCACTGATTCAAGTTTCTTTGCCTATCTTTGAAAGTTTGTGTATCATTGGTGCTTAATTTTTCCCTTTAACTGTAACAGCCTCTGCTAACATCATAATCATCCTCAGCCTCACTATGCCAAATAGAGCATCTCATAAAATTCCTGCGTCTCTGGCAGTCGCTCCTTCATCATCATCATCATCATCATCATCATCATCGTCATCATCAGCCTGACTATGCCCACTGCAGGGCAAAGGTCTCTCCCATTTATCTGCAATTAACCCTGTCCTTTGCCAGCTGCGCCCACCCAATGCCTGCAAACTTCCTAATCTCATCCGCCCACCTAACCTTCTACCGCCCCCTGCTACGCTTGCCTTCTCTTGGAATCTACTCCGCTACCCTTAAGGACCAGCGGTTATCTTGCCTTCGCATTACATGCGCTGCCCAAGCCCATTTCTTCCAAATCAAATTCCTGCCCCTGGAGTACTGTGAAGGCAGAAAGTACCCCAAGTAAAAGCAAGACAAGTCAAGGCAAGGTTGGCAAAGTACTGTCAAGTTTAAGCCTACCTGCTGAACTCTCAACAAGCATGCAAACACACCGACCAACATTTGCCGCAGGCACGGTTACTGCAGTTCTTATTCTTCGGAATTTTTTTTCCCGCATCCGAATATCTTAAGGCACAGCGCTCGCTTAATTTTCGTGGCTTTCACGTCTTCATCTATGCAAAAGGTGCGAATGGCGCCTGTAGATGTCGTCGCGATAGATCCGCAGGGCCCGATGTGAAAGAACGCGCGCTCATATATGCGGACATTTAGGTGCATTTCAAATACCGCTTTGCGATGAAGCAATGTTTTCAAACTTGGAGCAAAGAGCTCCTCACTAGCTGAGTGCTCCCTCAGGGCGCCTAACTCAGGTGATCTGAATTTCTTCGAGCATTGTTGCCAGCAAACTTCGCCGCAACTGTCAGCAGTTTCGTCTGTCGGAGACAGCATCGAGGGATCTACGGTTCGTCTAGCTAAAAGCGTACAGCGTCTAAGAAATTTAAGTTGGCGTCACATAATATGGATGAAGATTTGCAAAAAATTTCACCAACGCAAGATGGCATCTTTATTAACGTCTGAGAATCATCTATCTACATCAGCTAGGGCACTGGATAGTCGCGAGCCGTTCACAACTGCTTCAGCAGTTTTTCCGATTCGGCCACTTATTGGCTACAATTGCCTTGACAGCTTCCGCAACGCTGCTTGGTTTTAAAGTAGAACGGAGTGAAATTTCGACACCCACTGGCCCGGTTCCTCCTCCGCCTTTGGTTTGTTTGCCTTTGGCTCACAACACGCCGCTGCCAATAACGCCGGTCGGGTGCGGAACGCAATCGCAGACCCGTGGGTGCCAAGGCGTCGTCCTCGGAAGAAAAAAAAAATTGCTTCACAGCGCGCGTCTAATTTATCTCGTCTTTGTTTCGGCAAAGGTGAAGAAAAAAGTTTCGATCCGTGAAATGCGCACTCGCAGCACATCGTGCTGCTTTCTATTTTTATTTATTCATTTATTTTTTCTGCGCATGACGGGCAACTCAGTCACTGCGCAACCGACAGCCGCAATAGAAAGCGTGCACTGAAGGCGAAGCGAGGGCTATGGACCTCAGGCAATCAGCACACGGGGATTGTAAATGGTTAGCGCAGTGTAGGAATCCGATTGCTGTGGCAGAATGTCTATGAGGGATCCAAAGCTCCGGCTTATCGAACAGCGTTCTCGCGTGCTACCTATTTTGCAAAACTGGTTACTGATTTGAGGACTGTCTGCATTGGGATATCGCATTTTTCTGCTGCGCATGGGTCAATCTAGTTGACTCTTTTGTTCACTTAGCTCTGTTTGCCGTTTATGGATCGGTGTTGCTTTTACCAACCACTATGCTTTCCGGATGGGGATGGCCGACAGTCCTGCCTGTGAAAACTGCGGTTCTGAGGAGACCATCGCTCATCTTCTCTGTGAGTGCCCTGCATTTGCGAGTGCAAGACATACACTGTGTTATGCCCTGGACCGCCTCGATCCTCGCCCATTAACAGAGCAAAAGATCCTCGGTCCGTGGCCACAGCAGTCGACTGCCCTCAAGGCATACAAGGCACTCTTTGCCTACTTGAGACCGACTGGATTGAGTGACAAATTGTAACAGCGTTGTGCGTGTGTGTGTGTTATGCCTTTTTCCCCTTCTCTATTCGTCATTTTAGTCCCTTAATTCCTCTTCCCCAGTGCAGGGTAGCCAACCGGAACCCCTTTCTGGTTAACATCCCTGCCTTTCCCTCCTCCTCTTTATCTATCTATCTGTTTGCTGTGGCGTGATCAGAGAAATACTAGACGGTGCTAAATTTTCACTACCATCCAACGGCCATACTCTATAAGGTGTCCCTTTTCCGTTGTCCATTTCGCCTCTATTTGGTCTTCTCTCAGTGGTCACTCAGATATACCCTCGGCTTTCAAGCGTCCGGAGCAAGCGACCCAATCATTGAGTAGTGGGCGACGGTGCCTCACTATTGGCTGAAATTAAATGAAATGTGCAGCTATTGGTGAGGTGCACCGCAGAGCTCTGTAAACAGCAGACCACTTGCTGCTATTGGCTGCGATATGTAGCCAATGGCATTGAGTAGTTGGTGACGGTACCTTACCATTGGCTGAAATTGGAGGAAATATGCAGCCATTGGTGAGGCGCACCGCAGAGCTCTGTAAACAGCTGGCGACCGGAAATGGCCACTTGCTCCTATTGGCTGCAATATGTAGCCAGTGGTGAGGTCCGGTCACCAAACACCCAATGGCCGGGTCGCTGGCGACATACGCTTGAAATCTACGGGTATATATGAGTGACCACTGACAGCTAGAACCGAATGTACGCGAAATGGACAACGGAAAAAGGACGGCTTATAAAATACGGCCCTAGACCACGTTCATTGCAGGGCCAAATGCTCGTCCATGCATCTCAAATTATATCTGTCTTCGGCCGTAGCTTAACGCTCCGTATTGAAATGGATGTGATGAGGGCACTGAGGAAAACTGCATTCGGGTCTTTCTCTAATTAAAAGTCCATTCCATGCATTTTTCTGGTTTTGGTAAAGCTTGTCCGGCAGCAAAAAAAAATGAGCCGTGATTTAAACTTTGGTTAACCTTGGCGGGAAGCGAAAGCTTCCTTTGCATGGCTACGTTCACGAACGCCACACACACTGACGAACGGATTGTCTGCAAAGCGTCGATGAAATGCCGGATGGGGCAGTTGCCACCTGCCACGGTTGGCAGATTGTGATGACGTCGGTAGGTCACATGACCTGCCACGTGCCACCAAGTCACACCTGTCACGAGACTGCACTGTCGCTGCCCTCTTGAAAACCTAACGTTGTGATGCTTTCGCTTCTAAATGCATTTATTAGAGAAAATTAGATTTAAATTATTTTCTCGCAACTCTACTCAAACTCGTGAGGTTAAAAAGGACTTCGAGATGACCGTTTGAAAGCAACAGCTGTGTAGCCTGCCTCAGGGATCCTCAGGTTTAAAAAGGTGAAGCGAAGCCAACCGAACGAGGCCCCCATGACGCACTGAGAAGGGATGCAAACAGACACGCCGGACACGGCAAGCGGCAGTCGATGAAAGAAAGGCATAAGGCGGAGTGAATGAGCGGAGAGGAAGGGAAAGTGGAGGGAAGGAAGCACGGCGACGAAAGCCCGGATGAATAGCGACCGCGCGCAGGAGAGCTTTTCGCGCCAAAGAAAGCACTCGCGAGAGACCAGAGACGATGGCCGTCTGGGCCACTCGTCGCTGTGCCGGGGAATATATCCCGTCATCCAGGCATACATTCTCCTTTCCTCCTTCTCGCCTTTCTAAGGCCTAAATACTGACCGCGGATACCTATACGAACTGCGCTCTCCGGATGGGGTGCCGGACAGACAGGGTTTTTGTTTGCCGTATAGCGGTGGCAGCACTCCACACTCGATGTGCTTTCTCCCCGTTCGTGCTGAGTGACGTTGTTCTCCTTACCACATCAAATTATCTGTCGACTTGTGCTGCCTTTTCCTCTCTTCTTCTTCTATCCGCTCTTTTCCGTCGTCTTTTTACCAGCCTCTGATTTATCGGCCTTCTTTACCTTCTTCCAGTCGCCGTTCTCAATTTCTGCGTGGTTTTTTTTTTCCTTTGCTTTTGAGCGTAGAGTTAAGGTCCTTGCTGTCTCGGTGCTTTCGATGGCTGACAGCTATGGCCTCTTCCGAGCCGCGTAATATACCTCGGGGGTGGGCTGGTCCTGTTTTCAGAGCTGATGTGCTGAGAACTCTCTTGTACCCCACCAATCCCTTACCAATTACCACCAAAATATTATGGCGCCGCCTCCCGACCCGCACCCTTCCCTCCCCTATTTGCTTTCCCGCATCCAGCCGGGAGCATACATCCCCTCTTGTACCCCATGCATCCACCTCACGCTACTCTTACCCACATCCTCCTTGAATGCCCTGTGGACCCTCCCCCGTGGGGCCCAGAGCTCCTGACCACTTGGGAGGAATGGGAGCTCCTGACCACTTAATAATAATAATAATAATTGGTTTTTGGGGAAAGGAAATGGCGCAGTATCTGTCTCATATATCTTTGGACACCTGAACCGCGCCGTAAGGGAAGGAATAAAGGAGGGAGTGAAAGAAGGAACAAATAGGTCCGTAGTGGAGGGCTCCGGAATAATTTCGACCACCTGGGGATCTTTAACGTGCACTGACATCGCACAGCACATGGGCGCCTTAACGTTTTTCCTCCGTAAAAACGCAGCCGCCGCGGTCGGGTTCGAACCCGGGAACTGACCACTTGGGAGGAATGGGAATTCCTACTGACCCGCCGCAGTTGGCTCAGTGGTTAAGGCACTCGGCTACTGATCCGGAGTTCCCGGGTTCGAACCCGACCGCGGCGGCTGCATTGTTATGGAGGAAAAACGCTAAGGCGCCCGTGTGCTGCGCGATGTCAGTGCACGTTAAAGATCCCCAGGTGGTCGAAATTATTCCGAAGCCCTCCACTACGGCACCTCTTTCTTCCTTTCTTCTCTCACTTCCCCCTTTATCCCTTCTCTTACGGCGCGGTTCTGGTGTCGACCGAGATACATGCGAGAATTAATGCGTCATTTGCTTTCCTCAAAGACCAACTTTTTGTCCGTTCCTTTTGGTTATTTTCACGTCTGTATCTTCACGGCTGCCCTCGAGCTGATGTATCGACAAAGCAATGGCTGCGGAGGTGACACAGAGTAGGCAACGTGCCATAAAAGCGTGAACCTTGCCTACAGCATAATAAAGAAATAACAAAGTACAAAGCATGTAACCATAACAGCACAAAAAATGGAAAGGGGAAGGTCACGCCCCTTTAGCCACGCCAGCTCGCATTAGCGCCCCCACCTCCCTTGTTTCCTTTTTTTCCTTCTTTCGTCTTTCCTTCCCGCCCAGCGTCGTCTTATGCACCTTGGATGGCCATTCTTTCCCCGAGTGTGATGCCCAAAGGACCAACATACGCCGGGACCAGTATCTCCCCCCCCCCCCCCCCCTTCATAGCAACAACCACCACCACCACCATTCTTGCCCAGTCTTTATTGCTCAACCACGTGGCGCAAATCGCTCCTGCTTCGCTTCCTCCTCGCGCCTTAATGTCCACACGTCTCCCGAAACGCTGTCGCCACGCCAACCCATTTTTTACCCTCGTAGATTCCCTTTTCTTTGTTTCTCAATCATGCGTTAAAATATTTGCGAGGCGGGACGTGCGGATGTTTCCTCGATGTGCGTTCCACGTATTGCGCAGTTAGACAGTTCGTCAGAGCACAGTCTTTTTATGTTTGAGAACTTTGCGCCCAACCTGGGAGAAAACATGGCCGCCGTTCCCAGCCCTCCCATTTTCGTTGTTAATTTATCACCCACGAGACTCATACATGTCAGTGATAAAATATAATTCACACGTCATGGAGGATAATAGCATCGCTCTAACGGAGCAGCTGTTCATTGGAAGAAATTAAAGAAGCCATCCCGTTCTGCCCACGGTGTTCCGAAGAGAAGCTAACTTAATGTATACGACTACCGACGAAGTCACTGAACATGGGATAAGTTGAGCTACGTTAAGAAATGTTCAACAGTCCTCTTTCTTTCTTTCTGCTCTCAGTCCCTCCTTTATCTCTTCCCTTACGGCGCGGTTCAGGTGTCCGCCGATATGTGAGACAGATACTGAGCCATTTCCTTCACCAAAAACCGACTATTATTATTATTATTATTTCAAAGGAAAATGAGGGCGTTCTTTTTGCTGCGAGAATAAAAAGTGGAGGTTGGCGGGATTGTTTAGGAATTGTGTGTTCACGGGAGTGTTCACGATGTACAAAGAAAAAAAACATTTTAATAAGCCTACATTTTTAGAAATTACGTCAATTTGCTGTTCCCCGTTACGTTTTAGTAACTATACTTTTCGCGCGTCCTCACTAGCTCATTTTTTTTTCATTGTATTGCAACGGTCATATGTTGTCTTAGCTACGTTTTTGTGTTAGTTCATGGGCTCACTTCACAGGAAAGCCGTACGGCTGTGCTGTTGTGGACGCTAATGAGTAATTACTAACCGCAATCTACTCCACATTGGGGAGTTCCTCCTTAACACATCGGACTAACACTGTTCCAAGTTCTAGTCGGTCATTAATTTGGGCTCACCCTAACGTATATGTCAGTCGTCTTGGTTAGCGCGTTAGTAGAGCGACTGGCCCGGACAGGCGGTGGTCCCGGGTTCGATCTCCCAACGAGGGTTAATTTTTTTAACTGTCATGCTTCTAATTAAGCTATATAGAGTTATTTGCAGCCGTGTAGCCGCACTAATCTGGACGGAAATAAGCAATTACTCCCTAATTGAAATATACTCCACCTTAAGGCTTTCTATTAAATATTTGGGAGACCAAATGTTAGAACTAAATTAATTACTATCATATAAATATTTAGGGTCATGCTAATTGAATTATGGTCTCTTTTGTCCAAAGTACTGCTAACGTAAACGCACAAGTTTATTACCTGAATATATAGCACGTTTCTTATAATGGCTTCATCAAGTGCGGCACCATTTTCCGGAAGTAAGTCAGGTTCCTTGCAAAGCAAAAACCATTCACCGTGGCGGCGCGGCTCCTCCTGATGGGACAGAAGTTAGGTGCAGGGTTAGAGAGCCCTGTTGCAAACCTTATGCCCCTCATGCGCTTGGCAAGCATCTGCTTGACACAGCTACGCTTCATCTTCCGTCGCGACGTCTACGCGTGACAGGTGTGTTGCACCTGCCAAGCAGTGGCTTGGGAGAGCTGTGCTAAATCACTTAATCTCTACGGCAGCACAATTCAGAAGCGTGCATTAAACATTCGCGGCAATTAACTTACTGCAGTAGTCTCCAGCGCTGCACCTAATTTCTGCCCACATAACTGGTCCGGCAGCCATGCTGAAGAAATAATCTTTTAGAGAGAAGCTGACTCCCATATTTCTGCAACTCAGCCATACATATGCGGACAAAATAAAATTATAACCGCTTATCTCTATTTTAACACCGCAACTCTTCAAGCTGCGTTGACGCTTGTATGTAAATCTTGGCGAACAAAGTGCAAATTTCTTGAATCCAGCTACACCGGGAAAACAGTTATAAGATGCTAGCCAGTTTCATTAAGATCTGCCAGTGTTTGTAGTGCAATATATGCATTATAATGATAGTATACTCGAAGTTAGCTGAAAACAATTCACAGGACTGATAAAACAGAAAGGCTCACAACACTTCATGCAACCTTATTTTATGCGGGAAGGTTGTAAGTAACAAGTAACAAAAGTAACACGTCAAGCAGAACGCTCATGAAAGGCTCAGCACCCTTTCTGAGAGAACAAAGTCCTCTTTCATTTTCTTTGTTCCACGAAGGCTTCTGGGGCGCTGCCAATGACAGACGTTGTCTGACTATGAAACAAGCTCGTGCAGTGGCCGCCAGCTACGCTTTGAAGCAGATATGTTTATCTCAGGACTGGAATGAATTATGAGGGTTAGGAGACGATTGCTCGACGGCAGCCAACACCCCCTCTTCTTAACCGTCGGAGAAAAGAAAAAAAAGATCCGAGAAATAATGCGAAAAAGAAAGTCGGGAAAGAAGAAAAATGTTATATCGTTTCGTCGCGTCAACGCGGAATGGAAAGAAGCACTGGCGATAAATCGCGTTTCGCCATGTTTGCCTCGATTACCATAAGGGATTGGAAGAGGGGGACTTGGGGGAGAAGCACAGAAAAGGATGGCGAGAACACGGCGTGTTTAGCTTCTGACAGATGCTCTGACAACTTCCCCCTTTCAACCCCCTCTCTCCCTCTCTAACCCTCTTTTCTTTGTCATAGCACTGAGAGCTCGTGAGGGAGCTTATACCGAAAGCTCCTGCGTGATGTCATTATCATAATAGATTGCTTTCTTTCATCCCCTCATTGTACGCGACTGTGTTGGCGGAGCTTATCCGAGATTAGCTGCTCCGGAGAAAACGTCCTTACCTTACGCCCACACGGTGCAAGGAAAGGGGATTATTCGAGGTTTTTGGAGGCCGGTGGTTGAATAGCTGGCTCACCGATTGTGCATAATTCACAACAAACGTCAATGCGATTGAGACGGTTGTGCTTCTGTATCCTCACCAATAAAACAAGAGCTAACGGTTGCCGCTCCATGTGACAAGGCGGCGTGAGCAGCGCTAAAACTATATATTATATTATATATATATATATATATATATATATATATATATATATATATATATATATATAGTATATATATATATATATATATATGTCATTACAATCGAAAATAACAGTACTAAAATTGACTATTGTAAACCAATCCTCTGAAGTTCCCCCCACCCCTCCTCATTTTCTTCGATTCGTAGAGCCTCTGAGGAAAAGAGGAGGAGGAGGAGGGAGGAGGAGGAGGAGGAGGAGGAGGAGGAGGAGGAGGAGGAGGAGGAGGAGGAGGAGGAGGAAAAGCAAGGAGGTGAACCAGACGAACAGCCGGTTTGAGTTCGTTAAGTTAAGTAAGCTGCCAATATAGTTGCCTACAGGAGCAGTGACATTCCACACCCTGATTACTTTGAAGGAATTGCCGCGTACCGCCGTGCTTTAGTTCAGCAGACGAGACAGTATTTCAGGTATACTCTTGGCGCTATATGAAGTGGGCATTGAGGATTGTAGACGCGTAGCTTGCTGGGCCAGTTGGTGCGTGGTACCAGGCAGAGAAACCAGCGGAACAGGACGCGTACACAAGAAAAGGAATTCACAAGGACAACGCTGGGAGGGGACATTGAGGAGCTACTGTTTGCCGAAGCAGTATGATTCTAATCGCGAAAAATATAACACATCCTTAATTGCACTGTTACGCCGGTAAATTTCGCTGTTAAGGGCATCTGCCTTTTCTCACTGAAACTAATGGCAGTGCAAAATTAAGATTGCATACAAACCGGTAAATAGCTGAAAAATAGAATGCACAAAAGAGAGCAAGGATAAGGAGCCGAGATGAACAAGTGGTCTATTATTTGCATCTATGCTCTGTTTTTTTTTTCGCTATGTTCGAAAGCAGAAAGTTATAACTAAATTATAGTCATTTTCGTATTTTTTATCTTCATGTTAATTTAGGTATTGTCACGAAGGGGGTTGTTAAGCTTCCGTAAAGTATCTAAGTTAAAAAGTATCTTCGTCTTGTCTATCTATAGTAAATATTAATAATTGGTTTTGGGGGGAAAGGAAATGGCGCAGTATCTGTCTCATATATCGTTTGGACACCTGAACCGCGCCGTAGGGAAGGGATAAAGGAGGGAGTGAGTTGCTAGTTACGCACTTCGCACGGCTTATAAATCAAACTTTCGCGGAGCAACCAGTTACCAACTAAGCTCAGCCTAAGCTTACAGTTTCAGTGAGCGGCTGACAAAGTTGCCTCAGTCGCGGAACGCAGTTCGGCAGCAGTAGTCGGGGTTAGCCCTAGCGCCGGTAAACAAACCATACGTGCCTAGCACACGAGTCAAGCTGGTAGACGCCGGGAGACAGGGTGCACCGTGTCTATCGGGCGCATGCCGCGAAAGTTCAAGCTGTCAGATCTAGGCTAACGAGCAGCACAGAATTCTGCACAGCACGGCCCTGTTTTTTTTTTACAACTATTTGGCATTTCGATGCCTTTGTCAAGATAAACAGCTTAGTTTTGTTCTTTTTATTTTCAACAATCCGAACAAATGCATGATTTTGTCTCTTGTAGGAATGTGGGATTTGTTTAGCTGGATTGATGGTGATGATGATGATGATGATGATGATGGTGGTGGTGGTGGTGGTGGTGGTGGTGGTGGTGGTGGTGGTGGTGGTGGTGGTGGTGGTGTGGTGGTGGTGGTGGTGGTGTGGTGGTGGTGGTGGTGGTGGTGGTGTGGTGGTGGTGGTGGTGGTGGTGGTGGTGGTGGTGGCGGTGGCGGTGGTGATGATGAAATGTTATGGCGCAAGGGCATCTGTGGCCAAAAAGCGCCATGGCACAAGGTATTTTTTGTTCGCTCAAAGTGGGATCAAAGACCATTTCCCCAAGCTTTTTAACCCTGAGTAAGCCGAGCACCAGGGCAGGAGAAGCTTCTACCCACTGTATCACCCGTGGGTACCCGGCAGCAGTGGGAAACGAAGCCCGCACCTCCCGCATGCGAGGCGGATGCTCAACTACGAGGCCACCGCTGCATTTTTTTTTATTCCCGACTCCAGCACGTCATTTACAAACTAATCCACCCGAACAACACAACAAAGATGCTAAAACTACGTCACCCGCTACGTAAACACATTAAAATTCACGCATGTAAAACAAAGCTTCCATTCTCGGAAGCCACTCAGGCACTGGGTCTTGTATCTTGTGGCCTTCAATAACTCTTCCAAGAGATTCACGAAAATACTCTCTTATCGGCCTCGCGTCAATATCCGCATGTCTGACTGGCATCCTGGATCGCCAAATACTGTGCAGGCCCAATATCATGATCATGTCGAAAGGAACCCCGTCTTATTGGTCAGCAGGCAAAAATCTGATTCCGAAAGCATCCACCGGTAAGTCTTTTTTTAATCGTGCGTTGTAGACGAGGCCACCGCTGCGGTTTGAGCTGGATTGGGCTCGTCTAGAAGAATACAGGGAGGGAAAGAAAAATACAACTTTAATCGTAAAGTCTTTGGCATCCAGTTTTTCGTACATTACATTGGCGGTAAGACTGCAGAGTTTGAGGAACAGTTAGACGGTGATGCTAGAGTGCTATTTAGCAAATGTGGCAATAAACCAACTAAGTCCCGAGAGAATTAACGATTACGCAGTTTTCTTTGTTAGCGCTCTTCACCATTAGCTAAAACAACGCCACGCACAGCCTCATTGTGGCCAGGACCAGCCACAGGCAGCGGCAGGCGATAAGAATAGAATAGAATCGAAAGGCAAGAAGTATTTTGCCATAACCAATAATAATATTTTCATGCCAAGCGCAGGTGTTTAAAGTACGTTTGCGAAATAAATACATTAACGTTTACGTGTCGCATTCCGAATACGTTATAGAAAACTGCCATTCAAGACACTCAATTTTTATTTTGTTTAAATTCTGTGCACCTTAAAGCTGGGAACAATGCACCATGAACTTAACTCGTATGTATCACAAAAAGTAATGAGAATCTGAATGTGAGAAAACACATCATGTCTTACTCTGAGATCTGGTTGTCAATTTTTATCATAAATGCATGGCAAGCTCAAATAAAAGGTGGTCAGAAAAACCTGATGAGTACAATGACTCAAGTCGCTGACTTTAAGTCGAAAACTTATCACACATTTTTGTAATGGTAGAAAGGCGTAACGGGCATTGTCTTAACTGCATAACCACACGAAATTGAACCCAGTGTAGCATGTGCATTACACAAAAGAAAGCCCTGTGTTAAATGTGCATTAGGCTGCACAGTGCATTTAAAATGCCTTACGAGGCACTCTTCAGACAGACCTTTGATTTTTATTATTTTCTCAAGTGGAAATCGTCAAAGGAAGGCGCGAAAATCGGGGCTTTTTTGCCGAAAATACGCACTCAGACACCAATAATGATGCCGTCATTTTAGAGAAATTTTTTTTATCCCGAGGCCATAAAATAAACTCTGCAGGGAATTTGCATTCGACCGCAAGACGTTCCTTCCGAAGCAAAAATCAACAACTGTCTTAATTTAAAATTCAGACACTGACTCGCTGGTGCTCCCGCACAACAAACTCCATGATAATTGCGGATGAGGCCGACCTAATTTTATGAACGGTCTAAAACCTTTTTCTTTTCGTGCTCCAAGATAATAATATGAAATACTTTTCATTACAGTCGAAATCGCAACGAAGCGCACAGAAGGCGCTTTGCACAGCGCGGCTTTCAAAAACTCCATTTCTTCGACTTCCATGAACAGCCAATTGACAAATTTTAAGCCGTCTTAATGTCTTGCACTTCTATAGCGCGACGCTCGATGGCAGCGGAGATTCCAAACTCAGATCAAAAATACAGCGCAATAGTCATTTGCGATTCCAAAACTGTATTTAGAATTGAGCCATCCATTCAGAGTTACTACGCGAATGCATTATCTATTCAGCAGTACGCTCACTTCAAAGGCTTGACCATTGGATTCTTTTTTTTCTATTTTCCAGTTTCTTATCTTACGTCGGCGAGTGCGTGTTCTGTGTTCTCGCCAGTCAAGGCGCAATGAAACAAGGACGGAGGGAATAAAGAAACCCTTTGTACGCAGACAATATGCCCGCCAGTTCTATCTACGCTGCGACCTGGCCAAGAGCCAGCTACCTGCGCGGTGAGATAGTATAAAGATGCCGACAGGACTCCTTGCGAAGCCCGTCCCGCATACAAATGGATCCGGCACGCCCAGGTATAGGAAATGCTTGGGAACTCAAAAGCCCCCGCTTCGGGGGATTGGCTTACTCGTGCCTCTAGCTCCCTCGCCTTACCTCCAATCACCGTGTTTTTTTTCTACTTTTTGCCTTCCGATACAAAGCAGAAAAGAAAGCATGTTCATTCTTTCTTCGCTTGCTAGGTCATTCGTACCTTCCTGCGCACGACGCGGAACCAAAGATGTTCAAGAAGAGAACGAAAGAAGGGAAAATAACAGGGAAACTTCATGCGAGAATTTCATGCGAGAATTTCAGATGACCCGCCGCGGTGGCTCAGTGGTTAGGGCGCTCGACTACTGATCCGGAGTTCCCGGGATGAAATAATATAGAGATTAGAACGGCCTGTGAGTTTTCAATACAAAACCAAGCACGCTATCTACAAGGGGCCAGAAAGTTTATTTATTGATTTAATCAATAAAATATTAATACCAAATATCCTCTAAATTCGTACCCTACTGTTAGCATAATTTACTTGACAAGATGGTTTTCACGAACATCTAAATATTCGTTTTTTAAGGTCAATTTCAACACATTATACCGCGTACTCATGTTGAATAAATCTGCATGCCTCGGGCAATGACCAGCTGCAAACCAGCAGTAGTTTGAACTGAAAGCTGTAAATCTATTTAGTAAGTTCAATGTCCGCGTTGCTAATTAGTTGCTATTGCGCACTCAACCGGCGTCCAATTCTTTTATGTCTACCGCGCTATATGAAGCAAGTTTCTTCAGTGTCAGCTAAACACATCGCAATAAAACGATTAAATCGAAGTGAAACAGCGCATCTCATCAACAGCAAGCGCAATTAATGCGACTATACTGGTCATTCTAAAGCCACCGAATCCCAAATAATAATAATAATAATAATAATAATAATAATAATAATAATAATAATAATAATAATAATAATAATAATAATAATAATAATAATAATAATAATAATGATAATAATAATATTAATAATAATGATGATGATAATAATAATAATAATAATAATAATAATAATAATAATAATAATAATAATAATAATAATAATAATAATAATAATAATAATAATAATAATAATAATTGGTTTTGGGGGAAAGGAAATGGCACAGTATCTGACTCACATCGTTGGACACCTGAACCGCGCCGTAAGAGAAGGGATGAAGGAGGGAGTGAAAGAAGAAAGGAAAAAAGAGGGGTCGTAGTGGAAGGCTCCGGAATAATTTCGACCACCTGGGGATCTTTAACGTGCACTGACATCGCACGGCACACGGGCGCCTTACCGTTTTTTCTCCATAAAAACGCAGCCGCCGCGGTCGGGTTCGAACCCGGGAACTCCGGATCAGTAGTCGAGCGCCCCAACCACTGAGCCACCGCGGCGGGTAATCTTAAAGACGCTAAAAAAATTTCCCAGCCATGTATTGAGCCGGTCCTGAAGTGTAAGGCTTCACGGTGTTTTTGGAAGCCTTAGTGTCAACCGGCTTTTACAGACAGGACAGCGGAATCCTCCTCACTCTTTTTAAAGGTAAAAGGCACACTCTCCTTCCTGCAGGCGCTTAAAGAGTAACGGGCCGCTGCTTCTCTCGGGTTCGGGCTTCATTAATTATGATTTAATCACCCAAGCTTTTTCTGACAGCCCAGAGCATACCCTTAAAGTCTCCCCCATTCCCACTTTCCGTTTTCCCCCATTGTTTTCCAGACAGAATTTGCAGCCGCGCTTTTCAAGCGCACCGGGAACTGCGGCTGGACCATTAAGGGTTCCAATTTATTAACGCCGCGACTGGCAGTCGATTACACGTATATATAAAGGAAGAAAATAAATGGTAGTGCGCCTGAAGTGGACAGGGACGGTATAGAATGTAAATGTTCGCAAAGACACGATTTCAGCGAGGAGGCCATATGTAGACAAAGATTTGGCCGATTTGTTTGAAAAATCTCGTAGCCCCAAACGCGTTTCGCGCATGCCTGATAGCTTACTACGCATGGTCATTTTTTTCGAAACAAAGAGAATAGGCGGGTCGAACGGAAAATGAGTTGTTATATATGCGAAATGAGAGTTGAATGCCGATAGCAATTTGGCGCGAGGAACGGAACCACGCCTTGTCACGTTCATAGCGCCAGTATATTTCCTCTTGCGTTCCCTGTCGATAAATCTAAGAATTTGACCGTTATAGCGTTTACAGTGGGAACAACTACCACCTTGCTGTGATAACGTGCACGCCTCTTCGATTCGCAAACGGCATTCATTAGCCAGAGGCTAAATAAATGACCAGCGTGTGGTGGTTCTGAGCATAACAGAGCGTTGCAAGTGATGCGCATTTATGCTATTCTGCGTGTGATTCATTATAAACTAATTCCGGTTTCAGTTTTCTCTTTTCTTTGCATTCTTCACGTAGCCATTTTCTTTGTGTTCGTCATGATCAGGTTTGTAGGCTTAAGTAGCCACTTAGAGAACCAATGATCAACTAATTAATTAATTAATTAATCGTTTTGATTGATTGATTGATTGATTGACTGACTGACTGATTGATTGATTGATTGATCATGCGGTGCATTCTAAGGTTGCGGATCGGTCGCGACCGACGGTGGTCAGGGAAGGCGCGTGAAATCAAACGCGAACAAAACAACTGAAATGTGAAGAGCACAAATAGATTTTGAGCGAGGGACTGAATACTTCGCATATAAATATAATTTTGAAGTCCTCAAATTGCGCCATGGAATTGTTTTGGACTTCGCCTGGATACCGTCTTCAGGAGGCAAAACCCATGTTTTGTGTTCATGCCTCAGTACAGCTATTCGCATTTTATTTGTCGCTGCCGGTACGTCTGCCTGTTTCGATTCTTCCAAACTACATCCACTTTTCCTCGAATTCAGCTTCCACTCTTCGCCATCAAGCGGCACACTTCTTCAACGTTTTTCCTTGGATATTGACTCTTGGTTCTTTTCATTCATATCTATGCAAGAAGCATAACGAACTCATATGGATCAGCGAATAAATCGATACAAATTCTATTTTCCAAATTATGAGCACGTAGCTGCTTGTGAAGTTTTAATTTTTGTTTCAAGAGTGAGAGTACGTGACAGGAGTACACAAAGTTTCATGGCCGCCTGCTTTTTTTTTCACCCTTTTGTGCTGCTTCAAACTGTGAAGTGCTGAAATTACTGCACTTTCGGCGTTTAAGATGCATTTCTGCGCAAGCTGCGGTACCTCGTATAGTTTGTACCTTTTTGTTTTGCTTTTCAAAATGCCTCAGCCACACATTTAGACAAGACTACTCTTCTTGCACTGTCATCAAGAAACAGCCGGGTAGGAAAACCTCCTTATTCGGTCACTTTACCTGCTCCTTATTCCGACACTTTTATTCAGAAAACCTCGTTCTTTGGTCACTTTATTCGGTCACTGTAACGCCCATTACTTCCTGTGACGTCGTTCCTTGTCAGACAAGGTGCATCCAGAAATTATCAAGCATAAGATTACTACACGGTCTTAATCTATGAGACTGGAATGAGCAGTAAGAGAATCGCTGGTGATTGTTATTGTCTTTTCTGACTCCTTAGTCATTGCTCACAGGGTGAACCAAGCAACGAAAATTTACTGCCTCGATTATTTAAGTCATCTGGTAAAAGAGCCAGACAAGGTACATCCAGAAATATCAAGCATAAGATTACTACACGGTCTTAATCTATGAGACTAGAATGAGCAGTAAGAGAATCGCTGGTTATTGTTATTGTCTTTTCTAACTCTCTAGTCATTGCTCACAAGGTGAACCAAGGAACTAAAATTTACTGCCTCGAATATTTAAGTCATCTGGTAAAAGAGCGGAATTTAATGACATGGCACCACGCCAGTCCTTCACTCAATAACGCACCGATTCGACCATCGTTTTTTTGTTACAAAGCGTTTTGCTGAAGAATAAAACGTATTGCCTTAAAAGTCGCCAGATATGCATAAACAACGTTTGGTAAACTTTTTTTCCCGAAACCTTGAGGAAATCCTTAGTAGGGAGAAATTTCGACACTACGGCAAATTTTACATGCAATGATCACGCTCAGAGTTGAAAACTTCGAGCAATTCTAATCAATAAAGGTGAAATTACTAAGACCATTATTTGCACTGTAACGTCATACTTCAGGGTAATTACTGAACTGATTTTAGAAAGCCAGTTCGTAAAATTAATTCTCATTTGTGATGCATACATGCCTTTAGAAGTTGCCACAAGCATCCTCCGCGCTGGTAGTGAGCACCATTGGTAAAGAAATATGCAGGATCTGTTATGCACAGCTTTGGTTTTCGAATTAGGTCGCAAAGGCTCGTACTGTGTACGAGTACCAAAAGGAGTCCTTCCCTTCGTCCATATTGGTCCTCACGCACGCTGACTTCAATTTAAAAAAACTCCAGCTGCCGCGTGAACACGCCCTCAGACACACCGAGAGGAATTCTGAACAAGCCGTAGTGGAGGGCTCCGGAATAATTTCGACCACCTGGGGATCTTTAACGTGCACTGCTGTGCGATGTCAGCGCACGTTAAAAATCTCCAGGTGGTCGAAATTATTCCGGAGCCCTCCACTACGGCACTTCTTCCTTTCTTCTTTCACTCCCTCTTTTACCCCTTCCCTTACGGCGCGGTTCAGGTGTCCAACGGTATATGAGACAGATACTGCGCCATTTCCTTTCCCCAAAAGCAAATTATTATTATTATTATTATTATTATTATTATTATTATTATTATTATTATTATTATTATTATTATTATTATTATTATTATTATTATTATTATTATTATTATTATTAAGGAGCATAGGCGCATAGCTTAGCGTAGGCAGTTGGTACTCAGCGGAAACTACGGCAAGTTTATTTACTTCACGCCCAGGAGGGCTCTAAGGCTTCGGGAAGCATGTCGTACATTTGTCCCGTCTGATGTGTTCTTTCCTCTTACCTGCTGCGTAGATCGATTTCAAACTTTGGGGAACCAAACTCTGACAAGAGAAGGCAAGAAGAAAAGAAAACAGAAGAAAAAGAACACGACGTATGGCTCGCACGACACCACTCGTAAACAAATAACTCGGGAACCTAAAAAGAGGAGGAGGGGCTGACGTAATTTTGAAGCCCCTGGCAACGGAGCTTTTTGGTCGGCATCCTGGGGGGTCCCCTTTTATTCGAATAACATAAATATGAAATAAATAGGATGGAAAACAACTTTCACAAACATTCGCTGTCATGCCAAGAAAAAGTAAAGAATGAGAGAGTTACTAAAAGGTTATGTTGTATAATGGGTTTAACGTCCCTAAGCAGCATGAGTTTCAAAAAAATACTCCTTTATTGTAACTGGGCCGTTCAGATTGTTGAAACGCTTTACAAAAATAGCCTAGGCGAGGTCCTTCTCATCGACCACAATCTAAAGTCTGTCACAACATCTGACGTAAGTCTTCCTCAATACTTCCACAGTTACTGAAGGCTGACAGACTTTATCAAAGGCTTGTAAATTGGCACATGAGTTCCTTTTTTGTTTTGCCGCACAGATGGAGGGTCAACATACCTTCCGGCAATACAATATATTATCGTCAAGAAAAATGACTGCTTTCACTAACGGGAAATTTACAGTGTGATACCATCGCCTTCAAGAGCGCCTACACCCTTTGTGACATAGCTCTATATAAAACGACATAACGGATTGATATAAAACGACATAACAGATTACAAACAATGTGACATAGTACTGTGAAAAAAGGAGTATTAAGCACATGTCTGCAACCATTTTGAAAGTGAAATTTGGATTAAAGACTAGAGGAGAAACCTAAGCTCCGCATTAAGAGTATGACGCTTATCTTCAATAGGTTAATGTCCATATATGCGGAATTAGTAGTTCTGGACTTTACATTCATAAATCACTGAGAATCTTCATACCAATCCTGGCGCAGTGGTTAAGGGATGCGTCATGGCCTTCGGGCAGGTGCTCCCAGAGGTGGGCCGTGTGAGATTCAGGGTGCTCTTCTAGAGAAACCACTTACGACCAATCATTAACTCAACTGCCACCTTCCATTGTTGGAAGTTTGCTCACAATCATGTTGATAAATTGTGATGACGCTACAAGATCACGTGACCTGGGTGGCATGTGGGCCACCTTGGTCACGTGACCTTGTGGCTCAGAACGCCTACGACGACGCCGGATTTTCTGCAGAACAAAAACCTTAACGCTGTCGTGCTAAAACTCGAGCGTCACTTCTCTTGTTTGTGAGGGTAACTTCCGTGAAACGTGCACAACCAACAGATTACCCATCTAACGGCGATATTATCTGGGAGCTTCCATCGCAAAGCATACTTTACTACTTGCTAGCTAAACGCAGGATCTTATTAATGCCAAAAGAATTACTCGGCTATGTTTTGTGTTTCGTGTCCGCAAAACTTGTCCGCACGATTACATCGTTCTGGGAAGATAAATGTGCAAAAATTCGATTGTGTTTGATAGTGCGTGATGAGATCTTGCTGAGGAAAAAAATTGCTTGAGGAGTTATAATTAGTTAATTAACCATTAAAATTACACTTAGACCTCACAATAGCCACGGACGTCGACATAACCCCGGACGTCACTCGATGACGTCACGAAACACGCACTGGCGCCGTGGAAAAAACGCACGTTCTAATATTAATTGGTTTTTTGGGGAAAGGAAATGGCGCAGTATCTGTCTCATATATCGTTGGACACCTGAACCGCGCCGTAAGGGAAGGGATAAAGGAGGGAGTGAAAGAAGAAAGGAATAAGAGGTGCCGTAGTGGAGGGCTCCGGAATAATTTCGACCACCTGGGGATCTTTAACGTGCACTGACATCGCACAGCACACGGGCGCCTTAGCGTTTTTCCTCCATAAAAACGCAGCCGCCGCGGTCGGGTTCGAACCCGGGAACTCCGGATCAGTAGTCGAGCGCCCTAACCACTGAGCCACCGCGGCGGGTAAGTTCTAGAAAGTTCTATGATGTTACATCAGCTGACGTCACTGCGAATCTATACATAGAAGCAACGCAATGCTTTTGCATTTCTCCAATGCGGGTCGCCGCAGTGATCTTTTTTTTTCTTTTTCTTTTAACATTGAAGTGTTCTCTGAATGTTCGCACGTGTAAAACGTATTCTAATGCAAAAAAAAAAATCACCCGCGATTTGCATCGTTAAACTAAATGCAACCTATGTTCGCTAGCACAATATGTATGGATGTTTCGCATAGGTTGATTATGACAATTTTATAGACAGTGTATGCAGAAGCTAGCGCAACGTTTTTTATGTCTTTAGATTTGGCTGCAGCTGCCGCGAAACCAGTTTTCCGCCATCACCACGAAACCACCATGGCTTCACCACGACACAACTTTTTTTTTTTTTTGCTACTGACTCACCTAGTGCTAACGCATTCCACACGCCTACAGTGGCCGGTGAAAGCTGACAGATTTAGGCTTCAAGATGATTTTTCGTCTGTGAGGCATCTAGCGGTATTACAGTAAAAAGGAGCACCAGTTCTGATCTCTTTAGGAACTAAAAGAATTTTGATCACTTGATCGTTGCCCTCAGCATTGCATAAAATTTCCGGCTACCCATGTCATTCTGACAAAAAAAAACGTCAAAATGCAAGCGGACGCTTTTGAACAGGCCTCTCTTCAATTTGTCGCGCAAAAGAAAAAAAACGCGGGAAGATGAAAAAAACTGAATAAAAGAAGAAAAAAATATCGTTTTCATAAGTTTCCCGCAGCAAGAACAACTTTATTTTCAATCTCGAAAAGTAAGCAACAAATGGTCTTTTGTACCCTCATTTTTCAAAATACCCGGCATCCAATTCAAACTTTTCCAATTCTCGCGCCCGCATCCTAAGGTAGCTGGTGGAGCTTGGAGGAGGGATAAATGCAGATGAAAACCTCAATCTGCATGGGAAATTTTAATGCGACTCCTTCAAATGTGTGACCCGTATGCGACAAGAGGGCTGCGCGTGGCACGTCGCGAAAAGGGGAATTCGTTTCCTCCCTTCGAGGACGTCTTGCATGACTGCCGCACGCACTGATAGCACGAATCTTGCAAACCACCTTTTTCTCCTTCCGTTTTCTCTTTTTTTATTTGATAGCAAAACTCTCTCACGTCTATGCGAACAAGGTCACCTCAGAGGAGAAGATATGACGT
This sequence comes from Amblyomma americanum, assembly GCF_052857255.1. Classification (NCBI taxonomy): domain Eukaryota; kingdom Metazoa; phylum Arthropoda; class Arachnida; order Ixodida; family Ixodidae; genus Amblyomma; species Amblyomma americanum. The sequence goes on along the minus strand of NC_135504.1, from coordinate 27,256,620 downwards.
GCTGTCTCCGGCTCATGGAATTTTACCCGCAAAACGAATCCGTCAGAAGCGAATTCGTTTTTCCATAATTCTACGTCTGCCCCCTTTCGTCTGCTTTTCTATTGTTGTCTGCTTGTCTTTCGTCGTCTGTTTTCGAGTTTCAGGAACTGAATACACCTCTCATTCCATACTTCGCGCTTGTACGCTTCTGTCAATTTTTACATTTTTTATGTTTTAAGGTCGCCTAGTGAACGTGATAAAAATTGTCATCATCGCTACCGGCAGGCAAAATCTCGTCCAGCTGTCTCTGTCTGTCTTGTGCAGCTCCTCGCGCGTCGGGACATTGAAAGACACAATAATAAGAATAAACGAAGAATAGAGAAACCAAGCTCGGAGAACAGATTCCAAGTCCTGCAGATGTCAGATCGCCGTACTCTATTGAATTTTCTCTCTGTAAATCTCGTTTACGTCCAAAGCACAGTGTGCAGACTCGCCAGGTGAACTTGTCAGATATCTGGCCTTGTACTTCATACGATGAGGCCGAGACAGAGGCACCCAGTGACTTGCTGGCGGGCATCTCTTTTCGGGGCCTCGATGGAAACAAGTCCAGCTTTCTCGGAACAAAAGTTTGAAAATTGAAAAATTGTAAGACTCCGTTATAGAAATACTGAAGGTAACGGCGCTTTATTTTGATATGTAGTAAAATATTTCCCTTAAAGAGCTTCCAGACTACTGATCCGGAGTTCCCGGGTTCGAACCCGACCGCGGCGGCTGCGTTTTTATGGAGGAAAAACGCTATGGCGCCCGTGTGCTGTGCGATGTCAGTGCACGTTAAAGATCCTCATGTGGTCGAAATTATTCCGGAGCCCTCCACTACGGCACCTCCTTCTTCCTTTCTTCTTTCACTCCTTCTCTTATCCCTTCCCTAACGGCGTGGTTCAGGTGTCCAAAGATATATGAGACAAATACTGCGCTATTTCCTTTCCCCAAAAAACAACTATTATTATTATTATCGCATCGAACAGTTACTATTGTCATAAAAAAACCAGTAGGGAAGGCTTTTGACGACAGCAAAAACATGAATAGAAAAAACTACAGGACTACCGTCGGGTAATCTGCGGATATATTGATTGTTATAGTGAAAGCTTGCATCATATGAAAAAAAGCATTCATAAACGTTTTCCCCCTCGAAAATGCTTTCGTCCAGAATTGCTGCCTGCGCAGCTCTAGTCAGAGGAAAAGGAATTCGAAATAAACACAAGCACGCTTCTAAAGCTCAGCACGCTTTAAAGCCCCACACACACAATGGCTGAACAGGCCATCAAATGGCCGAACATATATTTACGGGTTTCTGAGACGGCCAACAAATTTAAATAGAAATTTCTTTAATACTCCCCTAGATTAAGCTATTATTTTTAATTCAATATAATTATAATAGGTCATTAAAATTTTTTGTTTTATTAAGTATGTAAGGCCACTACTAACAACACAGCTTCAGTGCCATTCTTTCGTGAACCCTGCGTCTTTACAAACTCCGGTTAAAGGCATGCGAAACACCCTCTATCTCAGGTTTACAGTTCAGAACGTCAAATAGATTTCTTTTTTGAGAGGAAAAAACTTATATGATGTTGGAGTTCGCCGTAATCGAGATTATATTGCACCACCTTAACTCGACGAGCAGCTCATCTTTAATGCGATGTGACCAGAATCAGAGAAGCGTCTTCGATGCACAGCAGATATTTTTATCCAGTTTGTTTAACAAGTCCTGCCTTCTAATATGCTGAGGAGGCGGTTTTGGGGGGCGTACAGGTCCTATAAGAGGGTCAGAAAATGAAGAAAGAGAAATTTCTATTAAAATGAGTATGACAGCCTTGAAGTTTTGGAACTGAACTTCCAAGGTCCTGTCACAGGAGCCATGAATATGCAGAGATCAATGTCTTGAACTTAAGAAAGCAAAAGCTTAAAGCTTTGCGGGGCTTGGAAGACCGAAGCAAGAGAATGAATAGTCGAGCAGGAAAATTCTAGCTCGTCAAGTAGCAAGGGATCAAATGTACAGCCGAACAAAAGGGAACCTGACTCTTTTTGAAAACCGATACGCTGTGCTAGTGGCGATTTGCTCAAAAAAAGATGCAAGAGTAAGGAAGACGGGAACAGGCCACTATTCACTGCACGGCACTCGACGTTTTAACAATGGGATCATTCTCCCTGGTCGCCATTTAAAACTACCAGCGGTTAAATTACGCACGAGTTTAGGTGTGCCTTCCCGCGGCTCCATTTCTTTATCACTGTTAACAAGATCCACGCTTTTGTCCCTTCATAAAAGATTCCAGAATAGTTTGTGTTACAGAGCGGCTCAAGATAAGAAACGTCAGTCTTAAATAACGACTAGGAGTGTTATAATTGCGATAAAGGGTTGTGAGCTGCGTTGGGTTTTGGGCTCGAGTATCGCAATCATCGGAGGAAAGAAAGACACCCAGTTTCCTCGGCAGTGTCTTGGCGGTTTTGATTTTCTTGTTCATGGTCAAGAAGGCCAAGGGTTCGAATCATGGCCATGGCGGCGGCGCATCCTTCAATATGCGCGGCCTTGTCGATAGCTCCTGGCTATATCGTGTGCTCGCTGTCACTCGGATCGACCGCTCACTGATGTGGATTAGATAGGATGGAGTCGCAATGAGGGGTCATTATTCCGGAGGAGTATTTTAGTTTTTGGTGTTTTTTTTTTCAGAATTCAACAGGAAGAGGACATATTTTTTTTCATGGTCGCGGTATTAAAAGCCCCAGTGAAAAAGAGCCCTTGCACTCCTAAGGCCCGTTGTTAATCTTCCAAGTCCGAGTGAAGCAAACACACGAGAAAGGAGGGGGAGGGTAAGGGAAAGGAGGTAATGGGAGCGTTTCTTAATATAGGCGATGTTGTGCGTGCGTCTCTCCTGATCTCCGGAGAATTGGGAGAATGACCTGTTTCACACCATTAGAAGTTGAACAGAGCTCGGAGAAGTGGGAAAAAGAACGCATTAAGGGTGCTTACGCGCACAGGACGGCGGCACGAATAATCACATGGCCGACGGAGCAGCCTTAAACTGTCCATTGGCGCCGGCGTTTGCGAGTTTGCGCCGATCCAGTATGTCCCCGCGCTTTTTAATGCGATAGGTTGGAAAAACAACCTGACTTCTCCATAACAAAAATCCGTGATTGGTAGGGGGGGTTCTTTACGTCATCAGTACCGCCAAATTTGAAAATCTGAGGACTAGGGTGTTCGATTATCGTCCATTGGATTATCACACGAAATGGTACTGCCCCCACCCACTAATCCTCCTTCATCCACTCACGAATCTCCCCTAATCTGCATTATTCCGCCAATTGATCCACCTTAATCCATTTTCAGGGGTGGGCCCAGTTCCAAAATTAAGGAGGGGGGGGGGGGAGGGGGGGGGGTTCGTTGGAATATTTTTTCTTTTTTTTTTTGGGGGGGGGGGGGCAATTTCCAGATCCTATCGCATTTTCTTCTTTAAGAATGTGGTCAATAAGTTCCCGGCTTTTTTCTGCCCTTGTATCTGTTACGCAGTTTTCTCTGTCCGGAAGCGTATTTGCAATGCCCAAGCATCGCTTGCAGCCGGGAAGTTCAAACCATGCACCTGCATTTGTTAGCTTAAATATAATTCAACACGTAGCGGAGAGTGGGACAAAACGCAACGTAGATTTGCAATAGATACCTTAATTTTTTCACAAATATAAACAAAATATATTGCAGGATTACTTGCTACCGTCATGGCACTGCGCTCAGTGCGTAGGCTAAAGAGGAGCACTTCAGCATTTTATGATGTCCAAGTTTTTTAAATGTAGCATTTTGCCCCCCATGCGCGGCGCAGAATGAGACGGCCTGTAAAGAAACCTATTTCTAATCTTGTGACGACTGCTCGCGAGGATGTCTCCATCATACCCTTATTTCCCGAAACTCAAAGAAACTTGCTGTCAATAGCGAACATCGCGCAACCTAATAAGGATGCTTTGAATATAAATTTTGCGACAAGTTCTGCGCGAAAACTGCAGTTATCACTACGAGCACTGCCTCAATATACATTTATTTTGATTGACGTTTCGAAATTATGTAGTGTTGACTAACAAAATGCCCCGTTTTACCCAACTCTACCTAACTTAGTCTTTTTTCTTGCATTATTCCGGCACGCTACCCACGCCGTGCACATACAATTTGAGGAGGTATACAAGGGGTCTACGAAGTTAAAGTGTGCTCCATGCACGGCGATGCGAGCCCTGTTGTAGCGCCGCATTTAGTGTACGTTTTGACAGTAGGCTTCGCTGGTGTTTCCTTCTTCCAATTGTGAGCAGGTCTCTCGGGCGGACGAAAAGGACGAGGCATAATAATAATAATAATTGGTTTTGGTTTTTTGGGGAAAGGAAATGGCGCAGTATCTGTCTCATATATCGTTGGACACCTGAACCGCGCCGTAAGGGAAGGGATAAGAGAGGGAGGTGAAAGAAGAAAGGAAGAAATTAGGTGCCGTAGTGGAGGGCTCCGGAAGAATGCAAAAAAAGAGGGAAAATCTTAAGGCTTAATCTGGACGCGCTGAATCAGCTCTCATGGCTCGAAGCGAAAAAAAAAACAAATAATATGCCGCCGTTACATCAAATGCCGCGACGACAGCAACGACTACAATATCAGCTACAGCAGCAGCGACAGCACAGCAAAACCAACAACAACACCGACAGCCGCAACAACGGTCGGCTGGACTAAACACCGCCATTTCTAGCCGCGCTAACGAGCACTCGGATAGTTACTCATCCGCCCCGCGCGCTCATCATCGCATACGCGTAGTAATAGTTTTTCCGGTAACTACAGTTTCCGGTAACTGAACTTCGCATGGCGACGATCGCCATGTATACCCCCTCCACTGCCGTCCTATTTGGGCTCCACTATTAGTTTAGCCATCATACCATAACGATGTAACGGTTGCCGTACACACTTTCGCCGCTAACGAATCGCTACCGCTGCCTGGGTCGAGTCGCTATCAGTGCCTTTGTTTATTCCTGTTGAAGTTTGCACTGCGTCTCGTAAAACTGTGCAGCATTGAGGAAGGCGGAGCTGGTGGCATCAATCAGATGCTTCGTGGCCAATATCAGCAGCCAGAGGCGGCGCAGGTCTGAACCGTTATATATATATATATATATATAATATATATATATATATATATAATATATATATATATATATATATATCCCAGCTTACAATTAAACCTTAGACAACGTTTCATGGTTTTGCGAAACAGGATCTGGCTGTTATTTTTACCCAGCGTGCCATTGTCGCCCGGGAAAGCGGCACGCACGAGTTTTCTGGCACTGATAAAACTTCCGGTTCTGCCCACTCGGCTTGATTCGGCGTAGCGATTTCGTTGAAAATACGCGCACTTATTGCCTTTCAATTTTTCATACTAAGATTTTCTGCTTTTGGCGTACCAGTGCATGTTCTGCGCCTCTCCCTTCTGTCATGCGAAAGGCCTGGTGTTAAAATAAATCAGCAAATAAATGGAGACATAAATAATTGGGGTGGCTGTTGATGAGGACGATGACATCCATTTATTTGTCACTTTTTTTTCCCGCTCCCTTCCTCTTTCTTATTTTCTCTCCTTCTTTCGTTCTTCCTGACTTATCTTCCGTTTCGTTTCCCATTTGAAGTTTGAAGTTTATTTTCATTTCAGTAAGAAATGAAGGACCCGAGACAAAGAAGTGAACGTTAATTCACTTGACGGCGCTCTGGGCCCCGTAACATGGCAAAAACAGCGAGGTGGCGTAGTTACATTTGGTTGCACTTACAATTTAGGCAGTAAATCCCAGTACGTTTACATACATTTTAGCTCTTACTACGCATAGTTCAGTCTTTTTGTTGTCAAGGTAAAGCCACAACATGAATGACAAACATGAATCAGCGAATAATAGCAATTGTACATAGCAACAAACCCGCAAGAATCCAAAAAGACACAGGAGAAACACACCTCACGAAAAGCATTTGTAAGTTGTATTCATTCTCTGGCAACGCCTTCTCCGCTTCAAGGTCGTTAGCTCGAGGGGGCGATTCGAGACTGGCCCATGCGCGAAACGTGGGCAGTTTCGATAAGCCAGTGCACGGAACAAACAGACCGTTCTAACGCGCAAAAAGCTTCGCGAGAGTTGGGCCCTTGATTTGCCCACACGCTCATAAACACACAGACGTAGATGCCACCAATCGGAAGCCAAGAGAACCCGTTGCCGGGGCCACATCACTTGGCGCAACTGCAGAACACCGGGCAGAGCAAGCGAATGACTACTACGGCCGGCCGGCTCAATTCGCAATGCCCGCCATTAGTAAGCTCGTTAGCGGAGCACCCTCCTCCACTGTTCTGCTGTGAATGCCGGCGCTATACGCGGCTGCGTCAAACGCTTCGCCCGCGGGATCGCTGGAGATAGGGTGTGTGTGTGTGTGTGTGGGGGGGGGGGGGGGGGGGGGAAGGGGGGATCTGATTACCGCGAGCCGCCACGATCAGAGTAGCAGACGAGCATAGTAGCGATGACGCCATTTGCGCAGCGATTGACTGCTACCGCCTCTATCGCTTTGCAATCTGCGCGCAAATGCGTGCTGCCACCCTGCGGAGAAAAAAAGAAAAGAAGGAAAACAATTTTTCCGCTACTAGAGTGGGGGTCTGTCTACGACGTCGTCAAATGCTCGCACAAGGAGGAGTGGCCCTACAGTGTCGGTGCGCCGACGAATTCCCGGAAAGGCACTCGGCGTTAGTTCGCGCTTTGTTTCACATGTTTGCTTCTGGGCTAATTTTAAGGCGAAATTTTTTTAATGGTTCATGCTCGCGTCCGTCCCTCCGTTCGTTACACTCTTCAGGAACTAGATAAGAAAAAAATTTTTGTGCACGATGGGATTCCAACCACCATCCTTCCGTCCCGCAGCAGAGCGTGCTAACGACTACGCTGCTTCCTGCCAACGCATGCGTAGTTCCTTCTGGAGAGTATTTGCGGAAAGCCGTCGAATCAGGCGGATGCTCTCAAACGCCCTCCAGTGCCTCCAGCATTTAATATTCACAAACAGCTGTGTACTTAATCAACATCTTAACCACACATCCATGACACAAGCAGCAACACTGCGCTAAAGGCTTTCACCTCACCACACTTTAGGTCAACAAAGTGTCCCCCTGAATTTTTGTTTACACTATAACTAATTATACGAATGCGATGCATGCGACACGGCTGCGCGGTGCATAAATATGGGCGCTATTTCTGCTCTCAGCGTGTCTTTATTCGTGCATTAAATCGCCAGTACACTGCCTGGGGCGGCTAGCGCTGTGATGGCCACGATTCCTGTAGACGCATGAGAGCCAATACACGCAGAGGCGTGAGAACCAATACATTTACCACGTTACAATTCGCAAGCTTATAGGTGTGGGCTGGTTCGTTATTTGCCATTATTTAAAAACAGCGCTGAAGACGACTTCGAACGAAGGTTAATCCATATCCCTGTTCGTGCTCGTCCGTGACGCTCTAATAGAAGTATATTACACACGTACAGTCGCCAGCTAGAAGGAGAGGGAACAAACTTTGTGCACCAAATTTCAAACTTTCTACTTATATACAGTGAGTTTTGTATCATCATCATCATCATCAGCCCGACTGCGCCCACTGAAGGGCAAAGGCCTCTCCCATGTCTCTCCAATTAACCCTGTCCTTTGCCAGCTGCATCCACCCTTTGCCTGCAAACTTCTTAATCTCATCAGCCCACCTAACCTTCTGCCGCCCCCTGCTACGCTTACTTTCTCTTGGAATCCACTCCGTTACCATTAAGGACCAACGGTTATCTTGCCTTCGCATTGCATGCCCTGACCTCCTCTTGGTTTCGACTAGGATTTCATTAACCCGCGTTTGTTCCCTCACCCACTCTGCCCGCTTCCGGTCTCTTAACGTTACACCTATCATTTTCCTTTCGATAGCTCGGTGCGTTGTCCTTGACTGCTCCGTAAGTGAGTACCGGTAAAATATAGCTTTTATACATTTTTCTCTTAAGAGATATTGGTACACTGCCTTTCATGCACTGAGAGAACCTGCCAAATGCGCTCCACTTCATTCTAGTTATTTTGCTCTTGGGATTCAGATTTACGCTCCCTACCAACCCTAAGTGGATTCCTTTACCACTTCCAGCACCTCCTTAATAATTGTAAACTGCTAGACCCTTCCGAGACTGTTGAACATTACTTTAGTTTCCTACATATTAATTTTTAGACCCACCGTTCTGCTCTCTCTGTCAAACTGAATGATCGTACTTTGCAGTTATCCGCCTGAGTGACTCAGCAAGGCAGTGTCATCAGCGAATCGGAGATTACTAAGGTACTGTCCCTTAACTCTTATCCGCAACTGTTCCCAATCCAGGCCTCTGAATACCTCCTGTAAAAAGGCAGTGAATAGCATTGGCGAAATCATGTCTCCCTGCCTGACATGCTTCCGTATTGGAATTTTATTGCTCGTTTTGCGGAGGACTATGGTAGCTGCGCAGTAGTTTTATTGCCCTCCTTGTCTCTTGACGCATACATCTGGTTTTTACCTATGCCTAGTTTCCTCTTCACCGCTTTTAGGCTACCTCCATCGTTTAGAGCATGCTCGGCTATCTCCATATTATACTTCCTTATATCGACTACCTTGCGCATACTGCTTAACTTTGATAGCTATGCCAGTTCTATTCTGTCTGTTGGGTCTGATGCTTTCATGCTTTGACGTTTCTTAATCAGATCTTTTGTCTCCTGGGGGAGCTTGCCGGTATCCTGTCGGACCCTCCTACCGCTTAACACTGCCGCGCACTCTGTAATGATAGCTGTGAGATTATCGTTCATAGCTTGAACATTAAGGCCGTCGTCCGCAGTTAAAGCCGAATATATGTTCCGAAGATATATACTGAATATATGTTCCGAAGATATATACTGAATCCGTCTACTATCCGTCTTACCGCTAATTCATTAATATTATACGACAAGAGAGAGGAGAACTAGAAACAGCGCTTGTAACTCATGCTTATGCAGTTATCAACAAATTAGTGCTGAAATCTTGTTTCATTTCCTTATGCTCCTGACTGTATTAATAACGCATGTTTTGAGGACACAATACAGACCACCTGAAATGCGCAAAACGCATAGAAAACTATGTGAGGAAAGTGCGCGGCCACGGTTTTCCTGGGATAAAAACGAAACAATAAAAAATGTAGATCTATACTGTAGATAGCACGAGATAAGAGTAAGGAAGGAGTGCGAAACCAACAGGCGTATGCTAATCAGGCCGTCCCAATCAGAGCACAATCTCGGCCGGCGCGCTATCGACCGATACTATTTCGCTTAACCCCGGAAGTGGCACGTCGTGATTGGCCTCGTGGAGAGAAAAGGCGTGGCGCCACAAGAAATGACATTCCGCAACTTTGCCCCTACGCGCACAGTGCGGACAAGAGAAAACCGTGCAGCGCTGTAAAAGTAGCTTAAGCGCCTGAATAAGAATAAAATTTGCAATTGGGGCTAGCACTTTTTGCGAATCAGTAGAGGGCCGTGAATGGCTAGTGCAGCGGGCGCAGTCGCGATTGGCCTACGCAAAGGACCCTTTGGCCAATCACGGATGAGGTTGCGGCCACCAGAGAACTGGGCCCCGATTAGGAAGCGCCGCCAGCGTAGCTGATGCTCCGCTGCACGCTTCTTTGGCGTAAGAGTGTATTCCCCGCGTGTTCCGTGCGTCGGGATTCGATTACGGGCACACGCAATTTGCAGGCGCAAGTATTGGGGGAGCTCCTCTTCCCTTGGTGATGTTGCTTTGTCTGTGGCGGGCGCGGAGACATTCTGCGGGCGCCATGCAAGGGACGAGACGCAGGCGGTTAAGCCTAAGCACGCGAAGGGGCCGCAAAAAAAGTAACAACGGCCCCTCATTTCCTACGAGGTCTGCATTTTATTTTCTCCCCTTCCTTCCGGGCAAACATTTCCCGGAAGCGCGGTCGGATTGAGCAACTGTGTTTGCGGCGCAAGCCACTATTAGTGCGAAAGCAATACGAAACACGGTTCCAACCAAAAATCTTTTGAGGCCTCTGAGTAACTCAGGTAAGCTCGGATTAGTTCGGAGGAGAGTCGCGCCAACTATAGCCAACAGGAAAGTGACCTTGAGGGTGACCTTGGAACCCTCAATGTCCCTCGCTTTCGCACGTCTACTCAGTTTAACTACGTTACTACGCTACCACTTCTTTTTTTTATGTTCTGAGCAAGAGCATTCATTATAAAACAGGTTTTATGGTATGGTATGGTATGGTATGGTATGGTATGGTATGGTATGGTATGGTATGGTATGGTATGGTATGGTATGGTATGGTATGGTATGGTATGGTTTATGAAGGTTAACGTCCCAAAGCAATTCAGGCTATAAGAGACGCCGTAGTGAAGGGCTCCGGAAATTTCGACCACCTGGGGTTCTTTAACGTGCACCGACATCGCACTGTACTTGGGCCTCTAGAATTTCGCCTCTATCGAAATTCAACCGCCGCAGCCGGGATCGAACCCGCGTCTTTCGGGCCAGCAGCCGAGCGCCGTAACCACTCAGCCACCGCGGCGGCTGTATGGTATGGTATGGCATGGCATGGCATGGTATGGTATGGTATGGTATGGTATGGTATGGTATGGTATGGTATGGTATGGTATGGTATGGTATGGTATGGTATGTGAGGTTTAACGTCCCAAAGCCACATGGGCTATGAGGAACGCCGTAGTGGAGGGCTCCGGATTAATTTCGACCGCCTAGAGTCCTTTAGCGCACACTGACATAACGCGGTACACAGGCCGCCTTCCGTTTCGCCTCCATCGAAGCGCGGCCACCGCGGTCGGGATCGAACCCGCATCCTCGAGCTCAGCAGTCGAGCGCCCTAACCACCTATAGCCACCGCGGCGAAGCCGCTGCCTTTCTTACCGCGTGTAGTAGCGCCACCTCTTCACGGCGGACTGCGCGAGGAAGATGAAGTTACAAGGGAAAACCAGCTAGCTCTCATCACCACGAATGTGTAATCGTCGCCTATTTGTTTTTTAAACATCGCACCACCCGTCTGGACTGACACTGTCCGCAAGTATGGCCAGAGCAGCACGCTGACTGATGAGATCCTGACAGCAGATTGTTTATTGTCGTGAAACACGACGAACTGTCCATCCTGTGCTTGTTACAAGTATCCTGCACTGTTGAATCAAAACAGGGCACACAATGTCCGAATTAAACGTGAAGAATTTTAGAAAGGTGCTGCTTGCAGGCACAGTCGCTTATTGAAGAAAAAGTTCCTCAATATCACTTAATTGCTATGTTGTTAGCCCCCATAAGTTCAAAATAATCAATTGGGGGAGACATTTTCTTGCAAATACTACTACCGCTAGCAACTTGCAGCAACAAAAAACAAGTCTGTGAACTTAACTATAATTGTTTTCTCCCTTTGTGAACGGCCAGAACATGCGTCAGTTACATAAAGTAGGAGGTGAAAGAGAGGGGGGGGGGGGGCGGTACTTCGAGAGGAGAGTATTCATACACGCAAGCTAGGCCACATAGATCCGTGTGTGAAAATTTCAGCCATAGGTTTGTTCCTTCTCCATCACTAGACCCACGCCGAGACAGGCTGACTGACCCAGTGCGCCAATTTCAAGACCCGTGACACTTAAAAATGCTTTATAAACGTTACGTTTACGTGTGCTTTCAGCAAAGAACTGTTTCAAGCATATCAAACTTCAATAATGCGTACTTTAATAGTTAGAAAGAGTGGAAGTTTTAACGGAACCTCTAGCACTGTACGAATTTCAAGACCCATGACACTTTAAAACGCTTAATAAACATTTCGTTTACGTCCACTTTCAGCAAAAGACTGTTGCCTACATACCAACGTTCAATAATGCTTACTCTAATAGTTAGAAAAAGTGGAAGTTTTAACGCAACCGCTAGCACTGCTTATACCTACACTTGCGGTCCGTGTGTATGCCGTGTCAGCCGCCACCACGCAATAAGTGCCTCAGAGTGCTGCACAGTGAATACGGGAAACACTTTGCAGAAACAGGTACCTCTGAAGCGTGGCCATTGTTGTGCAGGCACTTCAGTGCGCGGGTCAGCTTTGAGTTCCGCCTTGCACGATCCCACGGCATGCTCCTTAACGGCACTCGCCGGGACCGTGGGAAAATACCCAGACTCACTGAGACGCCGACTGCCTAAGGCAACGAGCACGCAGAGCGCACTCCGTGAGCGTGGGTCTGTGACCATCGGCACGCAATCTCCCGAGACCCGGACGTGGTGTGCTCCATCGCTAAGCTGGTCTCCCCAAGCCAATGCTCGAGACGGAACGTCTGCCGAGAGTGGCTTCTTTCTGAGTATACACAGAGGAGCCAGTGCTGCATTGCAGTGCCATCCGGCCCAATAGAGGATGAGTATTCATGCCGCAGCTGTAAGCCGGAAGAATATTGTGATGAGCCAGCTCGAGGATTTTAATCACATCGCAAGAGTGCGTCATGACATGGCGTTCAGAACGGAAGTTCGCAGAGTTCATAGTTAATTTTAATCTCAGATGCGCTTCAGTAAAAGAAGAGAAAGGGCAAAAGAGACGAGCAAATCATTCTAATATCTCAAGTGGAGAGGACGGCCGGTTCTTAACTTTATGTCAAGATTCGTAGTGCATTCGAAGCAGTCTTTTGATTTAGTAATAATAATAATAATAATTGGTGTTTGGGGAAAGGAAATGGCGCAGTATCTGTCTCATATATCGTTGGACACCTGAACCACGCCGTAAAGGAAGGGATAAAGGAGGGGGTGAAAGAAGAAAGGAAGAAAGAGGTGCCGTAGTGGAGGGCTCCGGAATAATTTCGACCACCTGGGGATCTTTAACGTGCACTGACATCGCACAGCACACGGGCGCCTTAGCGTTTTGCCTCCATAAAAACGCAGCCGCCGTGGTCGGGTTCAGTAAAAGAAGGGAAGTGAAAAAAGGGACAAGCAAATCATTCTAATATCTCAAGTGGAGAGGACGGCCGGTTCTTAACTTTATGTCAAGATTCGTAGTGCATTTCAAGCAGTCTTTTGATTTAGTATATACTCACGCCTGCCTGCGTACCACTAGGTCCTGTAATACATCCTCACGGAGTAAACCTTCTTTTGCAAGCTCTGAAATGGTAGCTGCCGGCAACCCCAGGAAGCTGCACGGCAAATTATGTCATGTCAGTCGCCGTCAGAATATCGTATGATCGCGGCATCTGTCCCCAGTTGTGGCGAAACAAAAATAAAGCGCCAAGTTAGCGTCGTAGTAATCCCGTTTAAAAACGTTACTCTTTCACAAAAGCTTTCGAACAACCATTGCGAGGCTTGCACCCTGCCGGAACTAGTATATACAAATGCACAAGGATGCTGGCTTTCACATAAACTTTTCAGCTGGCAATCTCAAAACTCTGAGCGCATGTAATTGAGAATTCTCTCCCAAATGATGTAACCTTGTACGTGTAGTTCAGCCCATTAGTGTGTCAGCGCTGACTTTAGCCCCCCAAACGAGCAACAGTGCTACCCTGCACGGCTTGTTGTTTCCATTGTTTTCTTCTAGCACATGCTGTCCATCTTGTTACGTTATCACAACACTTAAATGATTCACGATGAAAACAGCGAAAACTAGACGCGACACAAAAGTTAAAGAAGACACCACAAACGCTGACTCGCAGCTGATGGTTTAATGAAAAGCCGAAGGAATAAGTACAGGTAGCCACCGGAAACAGTTCACATCCCGACCGCTTGGAAACAACGTGCGCAAGGTGGTGGGCGCAGTTTACGGTGGTGGCCTTTTCTTTCTTTGTATGAAGGTTGTATGATATTCGGATCCTTTAATTATACAACCTTGCGATATCATTCTACATGTATATGCCGACGATACCAAGCTGTTTAGTTCCAGTCGTTTCTTGAACTGTTTGGTCGATAAACTTGAAGTAGCTCTTCATTCGCTTGAAAATTGGTGCGAAGCTAACAGACTCTTTATTAACCAGCTGAAATATCATTTCAATGGCGCTGGGTCAGTGGCTATGGTGCTCGGCTGCTGGCTCGAAAGACGCGGGTTCGATACCGGCTGAGGTAGTCGCATTTCGATGGAGGCGAAATACTAGAGGCCCATGTATTGTGTGGCCGACATTATCCGGAGCCCTCCACTACGGCACCTCTTTCTCTCCCACTTTCCTCCCTTCCACTACGGCGCGGTTCGGGTGTCCACCGGGAAGTGAGGAAATTACTGCGCCATTTTTCTTTCCTCAAAAACAATTTTCAATTGGTATCCAAGTAATCCCATAAGCATATTCCTAACACGCTTTCCCTCATACCAGCAATTCGGAACAGAAGCATTTTTGAACATGAAACCATTTATGACCGCAATTTTTTCATATAATGTAAGATTTCACTATAACAATTAATATATCCGCAGGACACCCGACGGCAGTCTTTTAGTTTTTTTTCTATTCATGTTTTTGCTATCGTCAAAAGCGTTCCCATTGGTTTTCTGTGGCAGTCTTAACTGTTCGATGCGACCAATGGAAACACTTTCAAAGAAAGATTTTTCTACATATCAGAATAATGGCCCATTATCTTCAATATTTCCATAACAGTGTCTCACAATTTTTCAATTTTCAAAATTTTTGCCCGGAAAAGCTGCACATGACACCACATCGCTTGACATTTGCAACCATTTATCGATTTGTATTTTCAGGAGTATATGTCGATCCTCACTTGAAATTTACCCATCATGTTTCATATGTTTGTAAAAAGTCGCATTCGGAATTAGAGCTTTTATTCGGGCGTTTGTAAAAAGTCGCATTCGGAATTAGAGCTCTTATTCGGGCTCGCCTTTAATATGACTACCAGATGTGTGTCCCGCTGTGTTCTTCTTTTATACACAGTTACTTCTCTCATTGTATATCGTCCTGGGGTAGCACATATACATCACTCCATTTGCAGTTGATTCGTACTCATAACTTTTCGCATTTGGCCGCACCTTCATCTCCGCTTCTTGGTAGTCATAACATTGTACCTGTCGAAAATATCTATATGTTTTCGTCGCGTGTTTATTGTTTCGAATATTTAATAGAGAACCTTAAATTGAAACATTTCTTGAGCACTAGATCACGAACCGGAATAACACGTGAATTTCACTGCAAAATAAACTGCTCCTTCCAGCTGTTATAACAAATTACAGCAGACGTGTTGGTTTTTGTAAACACACCTATTTGGAATAGCCTTAGTTACAAATAAAAAATTCCACTTTTTTATGTAGCTCCAAACGACAACTTAAAGGGAAACTCCGGCGATTTTATTCAACATTTTGAGTTCGTAATCACACCCTATTCTTTAGTGTGCTCTCTCTCTCGTACAAAAAAAAAACGTTTTTCAAAATATTGAGTAGAAATACTCTAAACAGCAGAAATCAGGAAACCGATACAGAAATTGGGTGTCGGCCTAACTATGAGGCCACGACATACCAACCCATGACGTCACTGATACTGTCCCAAAACTTTTTGTCTGCGATTTGGTTGCCTAAACTGGCGACTAAAATCGATAGTCTCGGTCAATATTTATCCGAAATGACCAAAACCAAGCTCGAAATTTTGTCCTTCACCAAACAAAGAGCGAATATCCACCAGCGTGCCCCTGTGACGTCACACGCAACGTTTCCCGTAGAAATCGCCCCGATTGAGGGCATGGAGAATTTGAAAATTCATTTGTGCTGCAACAAGATTTCGCTCGGCTGCGAAACTTGTCACAAATGACCAAAGGTACAAAAACCACCGGAGTTACCCTTTAAGCAGTTCCTTTTTTCTAGCATACTTTAATATATTTGTCAACAACGATTATTTGCGCATTTTTCATGTCATTCTAGACATGAACTCAATCAATGGTGTTTTTTTAACTACAATATGCACTGAGTTTATTGGTCCTTTGCGGAAACCAATTGTTTTGTTGTCTTCTTAGTGTTACTGGCTGTTTACTAGATTTGTGGAATAATGCGCTTGAACACTCTAACATACTGTGCTTACGTTCGAGCTGTGTACTGTACTTTCTCACATATAACTTGTATAGGAGGTCATCCCGCAGTTCCACTTTGGAGCCCCTCTGCTGAATATTATCGTTACACGTATTTCAATTCAAACAGTAATAAACTACCGATTGATCGATCCATCGATCGATCGATCAACTGATTGATTGATTGATTGATTGATTGATTGATTGATTGATTGATTGATTGATTGATTGATTGATTGGTTGATTGATTGATTGATTGATTGATTGAACATAAATGCAACTAATAATGAACGCAGTTTAAAGACGATAGCATTTTGGTTGGCGTCCCCGAAAAATGTCTTGCTTCTCTCTCAGGAAATTCTCTGATTGGCCGAGAGGGTCGCGACGTCACCAATACAACGTGGCCTCCAGAGAACCAATCATAGAGCACCGTCAAAATTGAAAATCTGAGGACCCCAAAATTTAGAAGTTGGCCCAAAAAACTCCTAAGGACCCTCTAAATTTTGAAAGTTAGCCTACCCCAGAAAGCGCTTACAGTGGATTAGTTGGCGGATTAATTTGGTTTGCAGGTCGGATTGGTATAATTCCGTATGATAATCCACTGTATCGTACTGCAACATTCTAGAAGGTGGTGACTCATCCATATCATATAAGAGCAGTAACCGGTTCCAGTCGGAGTTATAGCGGGAATGTCGCAAGAAGAGCATTAAGCACTCAATGTGCAGACCATACCAGGCAACATAGATGCTACCGCATTTTCTCCATTAAGAATGTGGTTACGAAGGCCCCAAAGTTTTTCATTAATATTTGTCTCTTAATGCGACAGCATTATAACACCCCCATTTCAGGCGAAACTGTCCGGCCTTCTCTGAGGCCTCCTCCTGCCACGATTGGCCGGTACCAACGTGGAGAGAGAGGAATCTCTCTCTTTCCACTTGTAGAGGAGTGGAGGAAGAGGCCTGGAAGGTGTCTGCCAACCCAGAGTGTGCTTCCGTGGACGGAGGAGTTTCTAACTCGGGCGCAGGAGTGAGCGACCTGAGGGTGGTTGCTGCGGGGACAACCCGGCGGGTAAGTATTGTGGCAGGTGGAGAGTATGGAAGACACTGAGCTGGAAAGAGAAGCTGAGATAGCAGAGTGACGCGTACGCGCCCGATGCCACTCTTCCGTTAAAGTGGCTGTGTGCGAGCCAGCTCCAGAACCGAGTTTCGGGGTATAATGGACATCAGACATAGAATAGAAAACCAAGTGTAAAGAAGTACAAAGAATACATAAAGAAATAAGTACAAAGAAAACAAAGAAACGTGACCTGAAGGTGGACTTAAAGAAATAATGTCATGTGCCGTACCGTTCAAAGAGAGAAGAAGGTTTAATGCTACGCGTTTCCATCGGAACGGTCCACCGATTCCCTGTCATTTCCCCCCCCCCCCCTGGGAGAAAATGCGTGACGTCACCACATTCACCTTGACGTCATTGCATTTGTTGCACTCAACGGAGTGCTATGTTGTGCCAACGCCACCAAAGCCAACGACGCAGAGCTTAAGAAAGTGCCCTTAGCAGCTTCTTGTTGGGCAAGTTGGTACATTGCTTTTGAAGAAACCATGTTGCGCATAAAAAGACAACCACAGGAAAGGCCAAAGGTACAGAAAGAGCTCTTTCTGTACCTTTGGCCTTTCCTGTGGTTGTCTTTTTATGCGCAACATGGTTTCTTCAAAAGCTCTTAGCAGCTGTCGCCGGAAAAGCCTTTACTTCCGGGCAGGACTAAGAATCCTCACACTTGACTCCCGTTTCCACTCAGCAGCTGTCTGTTGTAGCTGCTGCTTGAAAGTTCTCTATTAAGCGCATCAGCCACTGTGGCGCTGATATCATGCTTACTAAGACGCTGAGATGAACCTAATATAATCTAGTAGTTATCAGGCTCTAAGCCTTGCTTCGTTCCGGGGCACAGCTCTTTGCTGCCTCTCCTAGCAGACGCCTTCGCCGCGGGCTACACTAGGACTTCCGCTTGGCGGCAGTGCGCTCCATTACCCTCCAGTTAGTGTTGTGTCACCGCTTCTGTTCTTTGCTTGCAAGGACAAGCAGCTCGTTCCCATCTCTACGCAGATGCACCGTGCCCTCCGGGGATTCGCCATGAAGAAGCAGCAGTGGAAAAACTCCGCTGAGCAGATGGCACTGAACGAGTCATGGACAAATGAACTGTTAGCTTCGGGAGGAGCAGTGGGGAATGTGCGTGGAGAGGAACAGTCGGTGGAACGTCCGTCCCTGAGGAAAAGGCCTAGATTGCTCAATCCTCAGTAAAATACAAGGCGAGAGTCGTCCTCGATAGAGTAAACAGAGTAGAGAAATGACACAAATGAAGCAGCAAAAGAAAGAAAAGGAGAGGAAAGAAAGCAGTAGAGGCGGAAGAGCTTAAAAAATGAAGGAACGTTGCAGAGAAGAAATGGGTGAAAAAAAATGTAGATAGAACCGTACGGGCGAAGGCAGAGAAAGGAGAACCCAAAAGGAGCAAAACGCTGGTTTGCGAAATTGCGTGCGTTTTAGCGCTCGCCTCATTTGTGCCGGATTACACGTGCTC
Organism: Amblyomma americanum; assembly: GCF_052857255.1. Taxonomy (NCBI): domain Eukaryota; kingdom Metazoa; phylum Arthropoda; class Arachnida; order Ixodida; family Ixodidae; genus Amblyomma; species Amblyomma americanum. The sequence goes on along the minus strand of NC_135504.1, from coordinate 27,238,001 downwards.
GCGGGGGTAAATCTGGCTCCGGGGGTCTTTAGCCATCCGCCTGACGTGACTTTGACTCGCTTGAAGAGACTCCGCTTTAGCCATAGTTCACCTCCGGCCTCGCAGGACGGTTCTTTCTGATTGGTGCGTCTGTTTTCTCGCATTTATTTCTCGTTTTTTTTTTAACTCTTCGTCCTTGATCGATCCCTCGCTGTTTCGTAAATGGCTGCCGACCTTGGCTCTTCGGTGTAACGTCTATATGCGCGCGCTTGAAAGAGTGGCCTTCAGGAGAATCGGAAACGCACTGTAAACTCCTTCTGCTCCTCGGCGCGACAAGGGATTTGGCCTCGAGGGCGCCTTTTCGGTGCAACTATTTCACAATAGTCTGTGCACTGCACTGATACAATAGACACCTTTAGCATACCCTGTACCGTGTTACCGCTGCCGGAGTACCGACAGGAGACGCGCCGTCAGTGCGCATGCGCAAATCGCCTTGACGGCGCCAGATGGCGCCACGTACCCGACAGCTGGGCGCGCGCCATCCGCGCTAGAGCGTGGGGCACAAGAAACCTCCTCGCGGCAGAGGCACGTGCTCTGACGGCTGAGCCACAGAGGGTTTTTATCATACCAGTTCCCTAATTCCTCCAATGTCCATGTGTCGAAATCTGTATATTCCACTCAACCAAAACTTCAGGTAAGCTCATCGTCGTGTAACCTGTGGGCAGCGAAACAAACTACGCCTAAGTCAAGCCCCCCCAAAGTACGGTTTCTACGTCGCAATAGAGGGTGACACTCGTGGTGGTGCCTGGGAACACAATGAGTGAAACAGTCTCATCATCAAAAATGTATTTATATGGCAGTCCGGCCGCTAAAATAGAAGTTGTAGTTCAAGCAGTGCATTTCTGTTCCTCTGAAGTGGAAAGCAACAAACGGCGATAACTTCTTTTTTTTTTGCTGCTCCCATGTGGTACAAGCAAAAGATTACAGTCACTGACCAAGTCAAAGTAATAGCAAATTGACGTTTCGGAACCCGTACGGGTTCCTTGTTCACAATGAGGCTAAAATGGCAATGGTCGAAACTTAAATACCCAGAATATGACGTAATGACTGTATGTACACGGGTGGCATCGTCCCTTCCTTCCGGTTCATAGTATCAGGTGTCGTCTGGATGAATGATGACTCAAGCAAAAGCCGTGCCGTCAGGTTTCGCTCTTTGGAAAGAATTGCGGCGTTGTCCCAGGCGATATCATGCGTTTTTTCGTGCGCGTGCTCGGCAATCGCATTGGAAGCCACTTTGTGGTTATCAACATCGCGCTGATGCTCTTTCAATCTTCTGGGGAACTTTCCCGTTTCGCCTATGTAAACGTGGTTGCAATCACCGCATGGGATTCGGTAGACAACGCCGGGAAAGCGGTTATCTGGCAGGGGGTCCTTGACATTCACCAGCATACTTCGAAGTTTGCTGGAAGGCACGTGTCCGATGCGCAAGTTATATTTGGCGAAAATACGGGTTATTCCAAGTTATCCCATGTGGTACCTCTGTCCGCTAATCTCCGCGAAGCGGCGAAAGTGAATAGCCGGATCTAAAAGAGTAGTTTCGCGACTGGTAGGATCAAAGAGCTGTGATAAGCACAGCGCCGCGCCCTTTGAAAGACATCCTTTGGAGACGACATCCGAAATAAGCGGTCAGTGCCTCCAGACTTCCAAAAGGTCGCTACGCAGTCGTCTGCCGGAACTAAGCCGCCTTTCCTTTGGCCTATAATCAAGCGTTGCTGAAAGCGGACACCCACTCGGTGGCTGAAGCAACTGGGCAGCTGCTCCTCTTTGCGGTCAACTCGGCAGAGGCCAGCCCGAAGATGGTTGAGCAATGCGCTGTCTCGCTGCCCGTAGGCCCGTTCGGCTTATGGGCAATGGAATGTGAGACAGTCATGGCCGTGGTTGTTCACCTCGCCCTGTCCGGTGAACCCGCATGCTCTACAGTTTGCCACGTGCAGCTCAATAATTTACTGGGCATCCGTAGGGTGCTTGGCTTCAAGAAATTAGCTTTTATGTAAACCCATGTCCAGCTTCCTCGGGCAAAAATTTCCAAAAATTGAAAATTTCTATGACACTGTTATAGAAATATTGAAGGTAATGGCCCATTAATCTGATATGCAGCAAAATATCTCTTTTAAAGTGTTTCCATCGATTGCATCGAACAGTTAAGACTGCCGTAGAAAACCAATGCGGAAAGCTTTTGGCGATAGCAAAAAACGTGAAGAGAAAAAAATACAAGACTGTCGTCAGGTGATCTGCGGACAGAGTATTGATTGGTGTAGTGAAATCTTGCCTTATATGAAAACAATTCGTTCATAAATGGTTTCCCGCTGAAAAATGTTTTTGTCTAGAATTGCTGGGTATGATCTTAGTATACTGCCCGCGGTTACCTGAAATACTATTTTTGAAGTTTTCATTCGTTCCAACCGGCGACATTTTGTCTTTTATTAAATCGTCTTTCAAATTATCTCATATTCAAATGATCCCTAACTTGCATTTTTTTATGTTTTTTTTAATTTAAACATTGTTCAGCGCTGATGGCGTGTGTTTATGCGAGCTGCCACAAAGAGGTCTAGAGAAAGTGAGTTCCCGGTCGTAAGTCAGCCATTTCTCGCGATTCTAGCAATTCCTCATATTTCTAGCGATTCCTTTAACGAGCCTCGTAAAATTCACACTCTGGCGATTTCTCGTAATATCTAGAAGGGTCACGCTTCCACACGCTCTAGAAAGTCGAAGCTCCTCGTGTTCAAGCAAAAGAACACGCATAATCATCAACATCATCATCATCACGCATCTGGTGCCTGGCTGGAATGGAAGCCATCTTTCAGCACCTCGACTTGCCACACCATCTCGTTCATGCCCGCTCTAATTCAGCAATAAATATTTCTCGTCCAATTCTCGCATGCGCGCCAGCCTCGCAATAGGAGGCAGAAACTAAATGGATGAGAACTAGAGAAGGCATAACCCGCATTGGTCATAGGGTTAGCAAGTAATTGCTTTTAGCTTGTTAAATAAGTTGGACGCATAAGGCAAAAATACGTCCAAAGGTCAATTCTCGTCTTTGTTTTCGTTTTTTTCTTTAAACAAGTGTTATATATTTGAATATCTGATCTTCCTGAGACGAAAAGCAGCCTTCATTGTCTGTGATTTGACTACTTTGCTCTGGCGTGCCTTTTGTTGTTCTGTAAACTGCATTTTGTAAAGTGTACTGAAAATTCTAAACAATCACTCCCTCACACACCCGCCGCGGTGGCTCAGCGGTTAGGGCGCTCGACTACTGATCCGGAGTTCCCGGGTTCGAACCCGACCGCGGCGGCTGCGTTTTTATGGAGGAAAAACGCTAAGGCGCCCGTGTGCTGTACAATTTCAGTGCACCTTAAAGATCCCCAGGTGGTCGAAATTATTCCGGAGCCCTCCACTACGGCACCTCTCTCTTACTTTCTTCTTTCACTCCCTCCTGTACCCTTCCCTTACGGCGCGGTTCAGGTGTCCAACGATATATGAGACAGATACTGCGCCATTTCCTTTCCCCAAACACCAATTATTATTATCACTCCCTCACTTACACTCACTCGTTCCCTGACACTGACTCACTCATACAGGTGTTATACGGGGATTTTTAGTTAGTTTATATTATTTTTTCTGTTTTACGGGGGTTTAACGTCCGATAATGACTCAGGCTATGAGGAACGCCGTAGTGGAGGGCTCCGGATAATTTCGACCCCCTGGGGATCTTTAACGTGCACTGGCATCGCACAGTACACGGGCCTCTAGCATTTCACCTCCATCGAAATGCGAGCGCCGCGGCCGGGATCGAGCCCGCGTCTTTCGTGTCAGCAGCCGAACGCCGTAACCACTGAGCCACCGCTGCGACGCCAGTTTAGTGTCACTTCGAGTGAGCGTACTTCGCCTCGGAAAGTGTCACTTCGGGGGCATGGTGCTTCGCAGGAAAGGAGAGTGTCATTCGGAGTGTGCCTTTTCCAACAACTTATTCTCCTCGCCTACGTTCTTGACAGGCGAAGTCGCCGCACCTCTAAATCCACGACATGCGTTTACTTGAGCAACGAAACGACGAAATGCGAGGCGATATATTATGTGCAGTACTAGCACCTTCTAGTCCCCGCACCGACTTGAACCAAGAGAAGACGTGGGCTGGCTCCCCATCGTCCTGGAGTCGAGATTAGGCGGATTACTGAAGCCCTAAAGCATAGTACGTGACAGGAAACCTGACTGGACACATGTACAGTGTTGTGTATCAGCCGAGAGGAGTAAGATTGCCGGACTCATTTCGCACCATGTGCATTCTGCAGCTAATGTCGCTAAAGTGTGTGACTAAATGCTAATGCCTCTAAAGGGTGGATCGCACTTAAGGCGAGTATGACTCGTTTAAAGGGACACTAAACTTGTCCGTGTGCCAAGGGTATCACTCACTCACTCACTCACCCACTGTCATCCACTCACTCGCTCACGCGTTCACTCGCTCACTCTCACTGTCACCCACTCACTCGCTCACGCACTAACTCACTCACTCGCTCGCTCACGCACTCACTCACCCACTCTTACTGACTCACTCACTCACTCTCTCTTATGCACTCACGTTCGCAGTCTTTTGTTTACTACCTAACACGAGCAGCTGAATTCAAAATTATAATCAGAGGGCCTCCTGAGCTTCGAATCGTGCATTAACAGATTATTCATTAGCTGAGAAAGAAATATCGTAATTTATTACCAGCCGTGTAAAAAAAGAAAAATAACTCCTCTCGAGAATCCGGACTCAACATTCTAATCCGCCGCGTATGCGCTTTCTTTATAATGTTAAGACCATCAGCAGAAGAGAAAAATATCGTAAAGTTTCGTTTTCCAATCTTAAAGATATGATGGATTATTGATTCAGAGGTGAGTTTATTTTCTTCGTCTTTGAGTACGAACATCGCAAATCTATCGTCCTGCACCAGTGAGCGTGTGCTCGCAATTCTCCCCTTGTTATGCCGTCTTCCAAAGGAAAGGACCGTAATCCGTACCTCCTTCCGAGACTCCTATTAAATCTCAACTTTCTCTTCCTCCCGAGAAGAAAGGTGAACTTAAAAAGAGAGCACACAAACGCTCTTAGAAAGGTCGCAGCAGACTTCACACGAGGGTGTAGCCTCTGTCGAGACCCCCCGTTTCTCATTACGCCCGACTGCTGCTAATGGAGGTAATTAATTCCGCGAAACAGGTAAGAGCCCGGCCCCCGAAAATCCGTTCTTCCGTGACAGTGCTTCCGGGTTAGCTACGCCCCCTTGGGAAATTCAGGCCACTTATAACTGAGAGCTAAACAGACAATGACGGTTTTTATCAAAAAAAAAACGAATGTAGGGCAGAGAGCTGATCCGAAGAATGTAAAAAAAAAACATTGGTTGGGAAGTGGGGCTTTCTTTAAAAAAGGCCTTGCCCTTCTTTTTGGGGTAGATGGCTAATTCTCTTCAGCTTTAATAATTCTTCAGGATTAATAATTCACTTCAGCTTTAGCTGCTGGTATTGTTAGAGACAGCTAAGTAAATACCAAAATGTTAGAAAGAGAGAGCACTCACGCTATTTAGACTGCTGGTGGATTATAAGTGATCTACATCATAGCCGAGCTTCATTGATGTAGACCTGAAAAATAAATCAAAGGGAAGGAACAGTCAGTCGAGACCGGAGCCAGAAAGAATTTTGCTGACATTAGCAGTTTGCAGATTCGTAATGCAAGCAGACTGTGAGTAAATGTTTAAGTTTGATTTTTTACCGATTATTCTCACAGTGCTGCGGCAATAGACTTACCGCAACTGTTATGGGCTCGGTTACCATTGCTGCAACGCGCTACGTTTAGTGGTTCGAGCACAGTGACGTCTCGAATGACAGTATGTAGGGGTGTCACGCGCACTTTGCATGAAAAGAAGACGGGCAACAAAATAAACAGAGCATTATATTCACCGTCATCACAAACAGCTGCTGTCGCTGAACCTCGCGTAGGCTGTGGCAACCATCCCGTGTTTTGTAGCGAGAGCTACACTGGGCTACCAGTCGACCATTTCGCGGTGGCCGGGAGAGGCAAGTTGTGCGCATGCGCCGTCACCATGGCAACCGGAGAGGAGCAGCGGGTGCAGCGTGCGCTTCGCCATCGCCGCGGCCGCGCGGCCGCTCCACCGTCGGAGCCGTGCGTGACGTCAAACGGACGAGCATTTGTGCGCATGCGCCGATGCCATGGTAACCAAAGAGACCCCACAGGTGCGCCGCGCGCTTCGTCACCGCATCGCCGCATGCCTCTCTATCACCCGAACCGTGCATCGCATGTGCAGGCGTTGCGTATAAAAAAAAGGCGGAGATGTAATGGGCGGCTGTACCACAACGTCTGACATGGATGCAGAGGAGAGTCCAGCCGCTGCTAAACGGTGGTATATACAAGAGAATATTAACTCTTCCAAAACTGAGACCGCTGCATGCTACTTCACAGATCATCGGGAAGTCTTCGTCTCTGTCAAGCAAAACGAATAAAAGATGTGTATACCCAATGTCTCTCGTTGCTAAACATACAGTGACCACAACAAGCTCAGCCAGGGAAACGTACCCCTCGCTACGTATATATTGGCATAGCCTAGCTAAGCCACTGCCAATTTGTTTTACGCGACAGCGTACACAGCTCGTTTGGTTGAAAAGCCGTCGGCGCGGTAATAGTCGGCACCGCATGTCGGAAATAATCGGGGGCTGCTTAAAAAAACCGTATCGTGGTAATTTGTTGTTCGAGTGCTTTATGATTTATTGGTGTGTGATAGGCGCTGACAAGTTAATAAAATCACTGCAATTATTTAATAGAATAATAAATAAACGAAAAATGAAAACAATTGGAAAAGGGGGTTCAAAGCCTGTCAAAATGCTCAGAATGAAACATCCAGTGCTTGATGATGCTAATTAGGAATACTTAGATTGTGCAACTGATCAATTAATTATTTGAAACAATTGAAAAAAAAAAGAAAAATGCGTTCGAATGCGTGAAATTGCTCTGAATGAAAAGCCTAACACAAAAGCTATAGCAGCCACCGCGGTGGCTCAGTGGTTATGGCGCTCGGCTGCTGACCCGAAAGACGCGGGTTCGATCCGGGCCGCGGCGGTCGAATTTCGATGAAGGCAAAATTCTAGAGGCCCGTGTACTGTGCGATGTTAGTGCACGCTAAAGAACCCCAGGTGGTCGAAATTTCCGGAGCCCTTCAATACCGCGTCTCTCATAGCCTGAGTCGCTTTGGGACGTTAAACTCATATCAACCATAAACCAAAAGCTATGGCGTCATATCCTTAAGTGTACCCTTAAGGGTACTCTTCAATTTTTTGTCACTTAAATTGAATTTGACATCAACTTTAGCGCGATGATTTCTTTTTCTCTCCGAAGCTACAAGACGTTTATTTCTGCTAAAGAAGGAAAATAAAAAAAATAGCCGTGGGCTATGCGTGAGAGCGACGCATTCTGTACTAACGTTAATTTTGATTATTCGCGCCGTCCAAGCACATCTAAACGAGAACGCTTTACGTGGGTTGCAGCTAAATGCGTTCCAACACACGCCGCGAAGTTCATTTCGTGACTCCACATGTTCGTTCCTCGGCTGCGAAGGCTGTTTGTCGGTGCGAAAAATGATACGGCGGATCCATCACAAACTTGCCTCTAAAAATAAACTTGTTACCGTGCGGGTAGCGCCCGCAGAGGCTTCGAGAGGCGCCCGAAATGAGGAGAAATGACGACAGCCGAGTGGTTCCCGCGTTTCTCATTTCTGACGAAGATAAATAAGTTTAATGAAGAAACTATCCGTTATGAGTTTGTAGCTGAGCTCTGCGGAGAAGAAAATAAACCCTGGGGAACTTTTTGGAAGGAAACTGTGGTCGCATCGTTGCCATCTGTTCCCATGAACATCTTGAGTTTGTTGCGTCCCGAAGTTGATTTTCTTTTCTTTTTTTTTGAGCCTCTGGTGCTTCTCTTGAATTGTGCTCCTATACCTCGAGGAGCATTGAAAAGAACCAGCCGTGCGGGGTCCGCTTATGATCGAGTCTGACTTCATTTCACGCCCGGCGGCGGGAAGAAAACTACATTCCACAGCGGATGCGGGAGGAAGGTTTACACTTGAGAGCATCTTGTTAAAACGGGGAAACAGCTATCGAAAAAAATTTAAAATCGGGTAATTTTTTTTTCTATTTTTGTACGCTGGTCCTTGAATTTTTTTGTGATTCTAAAAGCACTCTCAAAGCTCCATAACACAACGAGAACGCTAGCAGCGCTGTTTGCTTAAACGAACCTCTTTTTCGAAAACATGTTTAAGATAACTCGCCCAAGCGGCACAGGTAGTCGGCCCAATATTGAATATGGATGGTTTCACGCTGGTCCAATGTAGGGCCGGGCTTCACCAATATATTTCCAATATTGGCCAGATTAGTTGTGCTGCTGGGGCGAGTTCTTTTCTGCGGGAACGGTTCTCCGAAAAGAATATCTTCGACGAGAGTATCAATTTTCAAGCATATAGAAAGTTCAAGATATTTCGCCGGCATCTACGAAGTGCCTGCGTAGTGAATCATGCATAAGGAAAATATTGCTCCATCCCAGAGGTTTTCGAACCTAGGGCTTTTAGGCGTCTCTTTGATGACTGCACGTAAGCGGGACGGATGAGTATGCGTGATCGCATTTTCGAAGCTTCTTTGCTTCCCTTTCGGGGACGCTTAGCAACGGAAGGGCTCAAGACGGGCCACTGCGAGAGAGAGGCGGGCTGAAGGCGATGCCGTATCGTTCTCCTTACATGGCGCCCGGCGCTCCAACATCGATAAATGGTCACCGCAGCGGTGGCCTAGTGGTTGAGCATCCGCCTCGCATGCGAGAGGTGCGGGATTCGATCCCCACTGCTGCTGGGTGCCCACCAATAATACAATGAGTACAAGCTTCCCCTGGCCTGGTGCTCGGTTTAATCAGGACTAAATGCTTCGGAAATGGGTCTTTGACCCCACCTTGAACAAACGAAAAATGCCTCGTGCAATGGCGTTCTTTGGCCGCAGATGGCCTTGCGCCATAAAAATACGCTATCATTATCAACATCGATAGATGGTCAGTTAGCGGCACGCGCTACCCTTCTAAGCCTTCTCAATGATATGGATGGACACGGTGCTGGTTAATAACTGCTCATAATCACATGCGCAATAAGGGACCGGAATCTGCCGAGAAAAGGGAGCCTAGAGACTTACGTTAAGAGAGAATTGAGATTTATCTGATCAAAAGCGTTCGATGTTATAAATCGCTGAGTATTAGTTAATAAACTAGCATGTTATGGGATGAGACGGCAGTCGTTTCAGTTAAAAAGTGTTCTGGTTTTAACGTAGGTTAACCGAATAAACATGCGAAAGCGCGTGTTTAGTCTCATGGGCTGATAGTTTTGCTTTGCTGGGTCGTCGGCACGTCTGGCGACGATATTAGACTCGGATCAAGCTCTGACCGGGGTTAAGTTGACCTGTTCTTTTTACGCCACAGATGTAAGTTGATGAAGATGACGAGGTGCAATGCGCAGGGCGAGGAGGGTGAGGATAAGAAGGAATAACTGCATTTTAAGAAAAAATTCCGAGGACATCTTCATCAAAAGGTCCTCAAGGGTGGGCTGCTACATGTCTAAGAGTCCACGCGCGTGGGCTTCACGGAGAGCCCTGTCCACTAATTCTATTACAAGAACTAGGCTAATTGCATCACTGTAATAATTACCATGCTTAAAAGAAATAAAAGGGACATCCTAGTGCTCGAGCGCAGCGACCTTTCAAGCCGATCTGCTCTCCGAGGTCGACTCCCAGTCACCTCTTGCTAGACAACGGCACAATACCGAAATATCACACGATCCAAAGATGACGATATTCTTGGTAGGTGCTGGTATGCGTATGAATGTTTTCGCACCAATAACATCTTATTTGTCATGTCTAGCGCATATATGTCCCGATTAATAACTTTAAAATTGTCATGACAGCCTACTTTTTTTGCATACACTGCATATTGCAGTTAATTTCCAGAACTTCAGATTACAATCCCCCAAGTTTCAGCTCATTTGGTGCGGTAGATATAGTTTTTAAAAAAATCTTTTTTTTTTGCAAACAGGTTGGTTGATCTGATAGCCTCTGATCGTTGTCGTCACAAGAGCATACCCGCCCCGCTTCATCTTTTGCGCGTCATTCGCTCCATCGAGGTGCTTGCATGCCCGCCGTAGAAGGCGGTCGCTCGAAAAGTTTTTTTTTTTTTTGCTTAGCGAAATAAAATTCATTTTCTGTGTTTCTTTTTCGGAAGCCTTCAGCATAGTACTTGAGCTTAATGATACTTGGGAAAGTGAAATTTTTCGTGGCGCCAGTCTTGTGATGCTGAAGAAACAGAAGTCGATGGACTCCTGCTGTATTGTTTACACTGAGAAGCATGTTCTTCGTATGTTGTGGGTTACCCGCCGCGGTGGCTCAGTGGTTAGGGCGCTCGACTACTGATCCGGAGTTCCCGGGTTCGAACCCGACCGCGGCGGCTGCGTTTTTATGGAGGAAAAACGCTAAGGCGCCCGTGTGCTGTGCGATGTCAGTGCACGTTAAAGATCCCCAGGTGGTCGAAATTATTCCGGAGCCCTCCATTACGGCACCTAATCCTTCCTTTCTTCTTTCACTCCCTCTCTTATCCCTTCCCTTACGGCGCGGTTCAGGTGTCCAACGATATATGAGACAGATACTGCGCCATTTCCTTTCCCAAAAAAAAAACCAAACCAATTATCGTATGTTGTGGGCGTGGTCTCTCTTTGGCAGCCAAGTGTTCCCAGACGTGAAAAGCAACACGTGCCACGCCCGCCTTCGCCGATGTGCGCCGTGGAGGGCGTGGCGGTAGCGTTCCGTCGAAGACTGTCAAGTTCTTGCCCGCTGTTCGTCGGCTCGATAATTAAACTCAAATTAGCGCGAGGCGGCACTAGAGTAAAGCTTGCGGCACGAAAGGAGCAGAAAAAAAAACTGCCGAATACGACGGCTTTCCTGCTGCATGCATGCTTGTGTAGTTATACGTGCGTGTATGCGCTGTAGTCGTACACGCATTTTTTTTTTTCGGCTGCAGGACCGAGCGAAAAGTAGGCTTAGCGCTCATAGGAATACATGGAAGCAAACGTTTTCAAAGCAGTTTTCTGATTTCACGGTGCAATTATGATGTTGTTCCTTCGAAAAGAACAACCAAATTCACCTTAGATCAGGTTCCAAAAGTGTGAAGCGTCATTTCGAAGGCGGTATATTTTTAAAACATCTACGCATGGCAGTGACTCCCGGCCGGGAGTCACTACCAGGAAGTCACGGCCTTCTCTCCCTCTTGTTTTCCTGACTTAAAAGCAACCCAAAGAAGGCGAATAAAAAATTGAGGAGGACAGTTAAGACTACTTAGGTGCTTTCAATACGAAAGCATTGTTTTTATTGCCTTTTTTGTTCTTTACTTTTATTTTTCTCTTCCTTTCCAAATAACACGCCTACTCATTAGCATACACTCGTAACGCAACGCATATGCTAAGTTCACCTTTGGTCACCAAGAAGCAACGGGGTCTCGTGGCCTATGGGTTGCGTGTGCTCGCCTCGCAGTCTGAAATTCCTGGAATCAACTCCCCGCACCGTCGGAATGAATTCTTTTTTTCATTGACACCACGGTGACGCCATCTGGGATTATAATGCCATAATTCCTTATAATGTTTTCGCATTGAAATTCGTTTCTAAAGAGGCCAGCAGCAGCAACAACGTCCTCGTCGGCAAAGATATTATACCTCCTTTCTCCACAACCCTTTGAGTACCTTGAGATTTATACGAAAGACGCCAGCTGTGTCAGCATGTCATCAGCAAGGGTTTTGAAAAATAAGCTGAATATGTTTACGAATAAGAATGTACGAAGTGAATGCTTCTACACGTTTCATGGGTTTTCTGCAAGCCGGAATATGAACAAAAGGGGCTATCTTTTCCACCAGTTTGTATCTGCAAGCACATAGGTTTTCGTATATTCCGCCGCGGTGGCTCAGTAGTTATGGCGCTCGGCTGCTGACCCGAAAGACCCGGGTTCGCTCCCGGCCGCGGCTGTCGCATTTCGATGGAGGCGAAATTCTAGAGGCTCGTGTACTGTGCCATGTCAGTGCACGTTAAAGAACCCCAGGTGGTGGAGATTTCAGGAAACCTTCAGTACGGCGTCCCTCATATCCTGAGTCGCTTTGGGACGTTAAACCCACATAAAACATAAACCCCAATTTTTCACATGTATGTGTGAGCAGATATAAGTCAGCGCTGTGCGCTGTCATCCTTGCATGTCACTATCCCGCTTGCAGATGAACACACAACTCAATGCTGCGTCTGTGGCTAGAAGGTCATTGAGGTTGACCACAAGGTCGGCATCTGGTGTTCTGAAGTCATGGAGAAAAACCTGTTTTTTTTTGTTTTTTTTTTTTGGGGGGGGGGGGGGGTTAAAAGAAACACAGTTTCATCAGCCGGTGGGTGGCGACGCTGTCCTAAAAGGTCACAAAGCAAACGCATACTGGCTGGAATCAACTAAGCTTCAGCCAGCCAGCTAGGTTTGTTGCCCACTAAGGGGTCACAACCGGTTTGGAAAACGACATCAGCGTCTTACTCGGTCGGTATGACAACAACAGCTCATAAAACACAAAGAGCTGTAGCTGAAAAAGAAATATGCAACTGTCTTTCCTTTTTTACGTAGCTATTACTTTAAAACTGCCCGAGTTATTATGACGCAAGGACTGACTCAGGGGCGACAGGTTCATTCGCACCAGACTCTGCAGGCTGTATTCGCGGTCTAGTATTACCATCTATGTTAGCGAATTGCTTAAAGTGGAACCTGACACAAGGATCCTAAACAAACTCCTAATTTCAGCTGATCTTCACGGCACGTACGCATGAAAAGTCAGCCAAGCTATCGCACCATCCCCTTTTGAGCAAGTAAATATATATTCTGGATTCGGATGCCGAGTAACCCATCTACACGCGTGCATACGGTTGCCCTGTGTGATCGAAGAACGCAAATGAAGGCGCCGCAAGTGACGTCGCACGTAGAGACGAGATGTTTGTTGCCGCACTTGGAGCGGTCTGCTCGGCACGCGATCGAATGGGGGTCGAATGGAGCGCCTGAGTCGATGTCCTGACGCCAACGTGTCGAGGAAGGCTGTAGGGGGTGCGGTTGCTTTCGCGCGGTCGATGAAGCTGCCGCAGTGTGCTCCCGCAGCGAGGGCTCGTCGTTGAGGAAACGCAGGAAGTGTGTGGAGCGGAGAACTTCCGCGACGATGATACAGAAGCAGATGGCGAAGAGAAGACGAGAAGTCGCTCCCCAGGTGAACACTTTGAAAGGCATACGCAGATGCATGAATGAATTTGTATATCGTGATTAGGGAATTCAGCGAGTAAAAGCGGCAATGTGTGAGTTCGTATTTACGTGGAGACAGACAGACAGATGGGTATACGTACGTACGTACATACATGCAATGCACACATACACACACACACACATACACACATACATACATGCATGCATCCATCCATCCATCCATCCATCCATACATACATACATACATACATACATACATACATACATACATACATACATACATACATACATACATACATACATACATACATACATACATACATACATACATACATACATACATACATACATACATACATACATACATACATACATACATACATACATACATACATACATACACATACATACATACACACATACATACATACATACATACATACATACATGCATGCATGCATGCATGCATGCATACATACATACATACATACATACATACATACATACATACATACATACATACATACATACATACATACATACATACACATACATACATACACACATACATACATACATACATACATACATACATACATGCATGCATGCATGCATGCATGCATACATACATACATACATACATACATACATACATACATACATACATACATACATACATACATACATACATACATACATACATACATACATACATACATACATACATACATACATACATACACATACATACATACACACATACATACATACATACATACATACATACATGCATGCATGCATGCATGCATGCATACATACATACATACATACATACATACATACATACATACATACATACATACATACATACATACATACATACATACATACATACATACATACATACATACATACATACATACATACATACATACATACATACATACATACATACATACATACATACATACATACATACATACATGCATACATGCATACATGCATACATGCATACATACATGCATACATGCATACATACATGCATACATACATGCATACATACATGCATACATACATGCATACATACATACATACATAATGCATGCCTAGCAAGCGGGCGGACGGACATACACAGACAGACAGACAGACAGACAGACGGACGGACGGACGGACGGATCAACGGACAAGCAAGTGGGAAAGCAGGCAGAAAATGTGTCAGTTGGTCGTGGCGATGCCTGCAACATCTGTAGGGAGCCGCAACATTTATAGATCAACGCACTGTTGAGTGTGATTGATTTCGGCACCAGACAAAATGTTGGCTACCACTGGCATACATCTTCATACAAGTTGCTAAAATCTAGAATGACCCGTATTTTAAGATGGGCTCCTGTTGGATCAAGAAAATGAGGTCAGGTAACTGCCAGGTCGCTTGCCGCGTATGTTCGCCACTCGTGGCTGCTGAGAAAGTAAATACTTGACAACCGCCACCGAAAGCTAATCACACGGCTCATAACGTGGCCCTCCATATGATGGCCGCCACAAGTCGGCAGTACATTATGCACGGACTTTGATCCGGACTTCCGTCTCTCAAAAAGTTTTGAAAATTGTCGACGCTGCCAGAGTATTGATGAGTAGGCCCTGTTGGGATCTTGCAACGTCACGCAACATCGCGTGGCTGATGACCTCCTTGTTCCACGCGATGCATGACGTCTCGGTATTGTGACGGCATAGTGTTTCTTATTAAACCCACTTCCGCTGCCACCGCAAAACACTGCGGCAACTCCTTTATGCAACGATCACCATCATTAGCCTTACTACGCCTACTGCAGGACAAAGGCCTCTCCCATGTCTCTCCAAATAACCCAGTCCTATGGCAGCTGTGGCCACCCTATCTAAATAAAACTTCCTAATCTCATCCGCCCACCTAACATTCTGCCGCCCCCTGCTGCGCCGGCCTTCTCTTGGGACCCACTCCGTTACCCTTAAGGACCAGCGGTTATCTTGCCTTCGCATTACATGCCCTGCCCAAGCCCATTTCTTTCTCTTGATTTCGACTAGGATGTCATTAACACGCATTCGATCTCTCACCCACTCTGCCCCCTTCCGGTCTCTAAACGTTATCTCCTATATGAACAAACCAATATGCAACTATGGGTATGCTGAAATCATGAGTGTGACATTTCGACGGCTATTGACTGTGCCCTGAAAAATAAGTAGTTATGTTTGCCAGGCTGAGAAAAGCTGTGAAAACGTTTCAATTAGTAAGGTTCCTGATACCCCGGTCGTGGCGGTCGAATTTCGATGGAGGCGAAATTCTAGAGGCCCGTGTACTGTGCGATGTCAGCGCACGTTAAGAACCCCAGGTGGTCGAAATTTCCGGAGCCCTTCACTACGGCGTCCCTCATGGCCTAAGTCGCTTTGGGACGTTAAACCCCCATAAACCAAACCATAAACCGATATCGGTTGTGTTTTACGCAAAACTGCAGACGGGTATGTGATAGTGGGCGAACCTTTGAAAAGCAGGCACTGATTGGCTGACGCTACATGTTGCTTACGCAACACCGCACAGTTTTAGAGGGGGAAGCCGAGGTGTCTCAGGCGCTCAGGATGTTAGTGATCCGAACGAAACAAGCTAAAATGCATGTGTGATTTGCATAAGCTGTTTTCTGTTGTAATTTCTTCCTAGCGATGTCTATGGAGGCACGAATAAATTAGATTCCGTAGCCCTACAGACGGCGAGGCATAGCTCGAATCTTCTAGATAAAATTTAAAAAAGAATTTAAATTTCCAATGCTTGCTCTCAGTCCCTGAGTCGTCTAGGCGAGATCCGCGGTGATCGTACCGCGTAGAAAGCAGCGTCCTGGACATTTCTTCAAAAGCCATCAAAATATTCGCGAATATTTTAAATTTTTCTCGCAATATATATACGTACTACTTCTTGCTTTTACCCGCCACAAAGTGGAGCAAGAACGGTGTCTTGTGCAACGAAGAGTATTATATTAAACCGTTCGAATTGCAGGCGCTGGTTTGCGAGATTCAGGAGTAATCTCAAAGTGGCGAAAATTTCGACGACTAGTGTAAGCAATGAAGGCGGGTTGGAAACTACGGATTAGTGGGGTGAAATCGAGCCGGCACCCCGGAGCGGGCTTCAACATCAGCGCCGTGTATGTTTATTTACACAGTGAGACACGGTAGCCCCATTTGAGAGTGTGTAAGGGGAATGAACGTGTTGATGTTGCGGCACTTCAATTTCAAAAAGACCTTAATGTTATGATTCTGGGCTCAACCTATCGTGCAGAGTTTATTTATCCAAAAGCAATTTTTGGCGACTTTCCTTTACACATTTACCCTATGGTACTTTATGTATTGGATAATACTTTTTGGCAGTGTTACCATAAAATCACTTACGCAATTCCCTTAGCATTTCACACAGCTTGAGAAATTGAAATTGATGTCGAAGACTTGGCAAGAACTGTACCGACTGGTTTGCAAAGCATATCAAGCTATACTTTTCCCTTTTCACTGAATGTGGGACAAACACAACGAAACAAATACAAGAATCCTGTTCTGTCGTGAAGGGCGCATGTCCTTTCGTGCTGATACTGTCTCCGTCCTGTTTTGTTGAGGCTCTCTCTTCGCAGGCCAGATGGGCGCCTCTTTCTCACTTCCTTCTTTCACTCCTTCCTTCCCCCTTCCCTCACGGCGTGGTTGAGGTGTCCGCCGAAGCTCTCACAACAGAGGAACAATTAACGTTACTCCGCAGCTTGAACCTGCGATCAACATAGCCATGCTGGGAAATTATCCTGCCCACTCATCTTATCCGGAAGGCAAGCCCTGTACGACCAGGACTAACTAGTTGATATCTTGACGCGAAAACGATGTTCGTCCAATTAATAATGTCTGTTCCGCCTCCAAAACTGCATCCGGAGAGTTTGCCTTCAAAATTCATTACTCTACAATAGGAGACACTATTTTTGAAGAACGCGACTCTCAATAACCAGGGTAGTACATTTACAACAAACCAGTGTTCTAGTTAGAACTATACTTTCTCATTGCCCCAGCACCGTTCGCACCATTACCTAATCGACATACACGTCCAAAGTTCTCGCCACCAACCAACCAACCTCTGGCGCGGCAACAAGGGGAGCCCTATGCATGTATCAGTGAGGGGGGGGGGGGGGGGGGGGGGGCTACAACGGATGGAGCTAATTCGAGTTTGCCCGGACAATGGGTCTGAGAGATTGATTCTACGTCACAGTTTCGCCCTGTTTGACCTAGTTCTGTTCTCACGGGAAGGAAGAGCACATTTTTCCCTCACCTCACTAAACGTGGCCTGGAAAGGAGGGGAATATGATTAGCCCAGAGGCGGGACACTCGAGGAAGAACAGGCATGCACGGGTGTCTCGCATGGCAGCGAATACGTGCACGGCAGCAGCTAGGCCCGGTTTGTTGGTGGCACACACGATTACTCCGCCGGACCCCTAAACGACCGTCGGGCACGAAACCTCGTTAGGAACCGGTTTCCTGAGCAGTGCTGCGTCGCTCGAGTCATTGCTTATGATCTGTACCACGAGCAGAAACATGCAATACCGTGATAGAGTGTTGCTTAGATAGTTGGTAATGCATATTGTGAAGAAGTCAGCGTGAAAACTAGACAATGAACAGAAGAAAGGGCAGAGAGGCGCTGATGAATGTATTTCCTCTCCTTTCTTCTCTCCCTCTTCTAGTTTTCCCCCTGACTTCTTCACAAATGCCGGGATAACAAGAGTTATCTAATATGGGAATGTGTTATCCAACATGGCTAGGGGTAGCTGGTGTTTAACTCATTCACTCACTCACTAGCTCACTCACTCGGTCTCTTACTCAGTCACACTCGCTCACTAGTTCAGTCACTCACTCGCTCACTCACTCAGTCACTCATCATTCACTCACACTCACTTACTCTACTCACTCGCTCATTGACTCACTAATTCACTCGTTCGCTGACTCACTAATTCATTCGTTCGGTCACTTACTCATTCACTCACTCATTCACTCACTCACTCCCCCACTCATCCACTTGCCCGCTCGCTCACTCATTCTTTCAATGTTAGGGCATGAAGAGTCGCGCGTTGCATATGTAAATTGAACGGGAAAACGAAGGTGGGCGCGAGCTAAGCGCCTCTACTTAGCTTCCATACAGAATATAGAAGCTATTCTCGCTACATCTGCTCTCTGATTTCTGAAACCTTAGGGCCGGTTCCGAGATGAAACCATTCAAAAGGACACCCTAGGATATAATCAAAAATTTAAGGCAGCCGTTCATCATCCCATTATTACTATAAAGTAAATCAGAAAAAATCTTCCAATGAAACCGTATTTTGCTGCAGTAATCAACGTGACAAATTGCTCCTTAGCATCGGTGATCTATTGATGCCTAATTATTTCGAGGCAGTAATTTGTCTATACTGTCCTCGTTGTCCTTTTGATCGATGTCATTAAGAATGAAAGACTGATTGCTCTGGATTGCTTCAGTTTGACTACGAGTACTAGCTCTTTTACTGACCCTGTCAATTTACAAGTAATAGTGTATCAGAAACATTCGGGAAGAGAAAATGACTTCCGTTCTAAAGGGCACTACCAACAATGACAAATATACAACGATACAAACATGGCTTCAGAACAGTGTATGTGGCCCAAGGCATCGCGAAAGGAAGGTTCTTTTGTTTGCTCCGGCCCGGGCTCAAATCCCGCTCGGAGCTATGATACGGAAATTTTTTGGAGCGAAAAGCTTCACTGCGCTGGGTAAAGCAGTCATCGCGTAGGACGAAGAATGGCCTTGAACGACCTTCAGCCCAACCAAGTGTAGCCGTGTATGACCATATGTGGTAGTTATGGTGTCGAACTCTTGACCGCTGACCTTGACCCATGACCTTTAGTTGACATTTGACATTGGGTGACCTTTGGTCTGACCTTTGACCTTAAGAACATTCGATGGGGTGAAGAGAAGGCACGTGATGACATCCGATTGGAGTGTCGTAAGACCATGTGACGCCACGTCATAGACATGTGGTCGTGTGGTTATATATTGTCACGTAGTGGTGACGGCAGTCGAAGTAGCGATGAAGACGGACAAAAGGTCTTCTAAAAGAAAACTGTTTATTGGGCTGACTTGCGCCCACAATGGACTGAATCACTCGGCGGCGGCGAAGCGACCAGCGTGCTCGGCGGTCGTCGAACAGAATGCCCGCCGCTGTCGTCCGTGCTCAATTTAAAGCTCATAGCGAACTTTCGAGATAAAGCGTGCGAGGTTACTTGAACATTCCGGAACAACGTAGAATCAGCTCTGCCTGGCTGCGATCAATCGCGATAAATCTTGTCGCGTCTTGCGTCGCAAACGAAGTGATAAAGTGGTGTGGCGGCAGATTTGAAGAACGAACAAACACTGCAAATATTCGCGGCAATATATAGAACGGCTGTCGCGAGCGTGTAGCGTAGCTGCCATGGACGAGCCTGAGACGCTTAACAAGCGTGCTTGCTTTTCGCTGGATTCCAGGGTTAGCAAAGTTAATCCACTGCTAATTTTTTAATCTTTTTTGTGTGTGTAGATCCGATTCGGACCAAAAATTTTCGCCTTCCGTCACGTTTGTCTTCTTGTTCAGCCTCAGGTTCGCCGCTAATTATGGGCGATGCTTGCTCAATTTTGCCGATACCAGAAGTCAAAAGCAGTATGCTTTAAAAGGGTCCAGTAAAAGCAGGCAAACGTCGTAATCCACAGCGATTCCCAGAAATTAGCATGCAAGCTTTAGCGAGTGTATGCTCAATTCTTTTAATTGATATTGTCCTCGTCACACAGCTTTCTGTCAACCTCTTGACTATGCCTTATTCCATTGCGAGCGGAAGTTTACATCTACGTGTCAAATCTTATAAACGCGCTAATAAGCGGTAACTGACAGTAAACAACTATAGAAAGGATCACTGGACGCTTCGCTCGTCCATACACAGCTGAAATACCGCTAGTGATTAAGTCTGACAACTACGAATCCGTGCAAAGTGCATTCATGCCTGGGCTACGGGGAAATGCTACTCGGAGGCATCTCGAATCAGGCTGCCACTTGAACATAAGCGACAAGGAAATGAGCGGCATTAAGCTTGCTAGCCAAAAACCCCCGAGCTCATCTTCTGCGACATCGCTGCAAACAGATAGCAAAGATATGATACTGATAAAAAATATCAATATATGCTATGCGACGCGCTTTCCCATTTGTTCCCTGTCCTGCATCCCGCGTATACATTCGTCGCAGCCTATGGTAACGCGTAGTCTCAATTTGTGCTCGCGTCTGCCGGGGTCACGCTGCGCTGCACACCGATGCTGCAGCAGAGTCAGCAGGAATCGTTGCACCAATTCGTTCTTGGCCGCCAGCTCGCGACAGCGAACTAACGATACTAGCCAGACTCGCCTGTCTATTGCAGGGTCCTCCAATGCACTACACTCTTTCTCTCTCCCCCTCTCTTCCCTCCTCGGTCGGCTGTTGCTCAGTTCGACCGTTATTTCTTTGCTTTCCGGCTATGCGGCATGATCATAGCCTATTTTATCATTATTTTAGTTCCCTTTTCGCTAACGTTCGCGTCGGTGTGCGTTGCGCATCGCCCGTTCGGAGAATTGAGGCCTGATGTATATGCATGCGACTAGGCAGCGAGAGCGCCCGTTTCGCGACGGTCAGCTGCAGTGCGTCTCTGCTCTGTGTCGCTAGTACAGTGCAGCCCTGTAAAAGGTAGCGCCCTCGACTACCATATCGTTCATCATTGCAATTTGTCCGTAAGGAGTCCACGAGCCACTGTGGCACCTCTTCTCATTAGGCTGGCTCGGCTTGTGAATGGTAAAGTGGGTGTCAACCAATCATAGGCCACGTGTCGCGCTCAAGTTTGTAAAACAAAATTGCAAATAAAACACGGAGTCGAGAAAAACACACACTACACCAGTGTTGCGTTTCTCTATTAGCAACGTGGTGTGCGTCTCTCTCGAGCCCCTGTCTTTTTTGCACTGTTTTATTTATTTTAAGAGCGAATTTGTACCGCCTAGTCCCAAAGTTGTCCGTTTTTCATGTGTTACGCGACGCTAGTCGTTGTACATAAGTGAACGGTGCCCTCGCTACTGATTATCGACTTGTCACAATTGTCTCGCGATGCCAGCGCCGGCCGATAAGAAAATTCATACGTACTTGAGAGCAGCCTTTTCCAATTCGATTTGTGACTACCTCGCGCTATCTGTGCGTGGTAATAGTGAGATCAAAGCGCAACGGGGTTTCGAGAACGTTTTGTGTGCCAACGAATCGCAAGAGCCAAATGACGCGATTGATTTGTTACTGGCCAATCATCAGTCATGGACAGTTCTCATTCGTCGCCAACTTTGTGGTCATTTCTTTTTACTGGTTTTCACGGCGTCTATCTCCCACAGCACTGCACGTTTTTGATGAACCATGAGCGCATCTCCCAGCGCATCGGAAAGCAGCAAAATCTCTGTTTTACTTCCGATGTAGAGAAGGAAGCGGCGGGGAATCGTCTGCCGTGTATCTATCTCCATTTGTCTGTCCCATTCTTGCGAACACTTACCATTTCTTTCCCGCGTCGCTCAAACTAGAGCGCCATAAACTAGTGCGTCCGGAACATGTTGCCCTAAGCGCTCGTAACAGACTGGTTTTCTTTTATTCCACAGTCCTGTTAGAACCAATAACGGACTCGAACCACTTCCAATCTGATCTGAAAGAAGGAAAATCAAAGCAGGCTATGGAACCCTCTTGAGCTCAACCAACTTTTTTTATTTTTCTGCCGTCTTCTTCTCGTATTGCACTGCCCCCTTAGGGATGGTGTTTAGAATCGTCCGATTTCCTTATTTCAGTACGCGTTCCATCTAGCACATGGTGCCGGAGAGATTTATAAGGCGAGGCCAAGAGAGAATCCACCTTCCCGCACCACGGCTGTATCGCGTAAAAAGGTGCCGGACAACACTCTCGAAACGGAAAATAGTAAAAAAGGGAGTAAGCTGTCTTTTAGTGCACTCCCTTTATATAAAAGTATTAGCCCTTTTATAAACGTGAGCGCGCTAGAGGACAGCTTACACTTTTTTTTACTCCCTTATAGACGTATTCGCATTTAGAGTGCAGAAACAGTTTATAAAAGCCTCTCGATGCATCTCGATGCCTCTAGTGTCTTCGCTCGACACAGCTCCTGCAAAGAGCAAAGCTCGCCCGTCTTTAAATTCCGAGTGATATGAAAGGGGCTCTGTTTTACAATATTTGGCTTTAAAGCGGAACTGAACTTGAATGAGAAAGAACACGCCGGATATTTGATATACGCTTATTACGTTTTTCGGTTGTTTTTATAACTCTTGACATTACCGTGCCATCTGAATTCTGGAAAAGACAAGCCAGACCTGTGATATATACGGAGAAGAAAAAAAAAGAAGGTTAAGTGCTCCTGCGGGATAAAGTGGATATATGTCCGTGTTCGGCATCGGTTCCTCTTTCACTCAAAATGCTGAGCACGTTGTCAATTCGCCGCATTGACGTTGTGAAAAGCATCGTTACGAAAGCCCTGTCTTCTTTACCAACAAAAGTTTCCTTTTCATATTGCAAACTTTTTTTTTTGGCTAAGCCTAGCCCGCTCCTATAGCAATTCAGTCTCTAAATCGGCGAAATATTCTTAATGGATTCGTCTCTTCTGGTCTTGTCTTATCCTCTTCTTGAGCTTCAAGTCAGCTCCGTAATCAACATTAGGAGCCATATGGCCGCATGATAGCTGTATTACGAATTCATTTCTTCCGCGGACGCTGAACGACTAGAACAAATTTACCGATAATAAGTCGCTTTGGGACATTAAGCCTCTTAAATGCAAACCTGTATGAAGTCCAGCTTTTTAAGGCAAAATTTTTTTAAAATGAGAAAATTGTAATACACTGTTATGGAAATATTGAAGGTAAATGTTCATTATTCCGACGTGCAGCAAAACTTTTCTTTTAAAGTCTTTTTATCGATCGCATCGAACAGTTAAGACTGCCATGTAAAACCAATGGGGAGCGCTGTTGACGATAGCAAAAACGTGAATAAAAAAAATACAAGACTCCCATCGGGTGATCTTCGGATATATTGATTGTTATAGTGAAATGTTCCTTTATATGAAAAAGCTGCGTTTATAAACGGTTTATCGTTCAAAAATATGGTATGGGTTTAGCTTAGTTAAACCGAGCAGACGTGCGAAAGCAGGTGGTGATTCTTCAATTGCAGGAGACACTTGAGCTCTGTCTTAAGGGAATGACGCGATGTATTTTGTGGTTTAATGTCCATATATGCAGAACTGCTCATTCTCTACTTAACATTCATAAGTGGCGGCGACTCCTCATACCACTACCAGCGCAGTGGGGCAGCGGTTAAGCGATGCGCCATTTCACTGGCAGGTGGCTGCTCCTATCACAGCCACCCGTAGGGATTGTGCCACCCCAGTTGTTCAAGGATACACTGAAGGTGCCCTCTTGAAAACCTGGCGTAGTGAAGGTTTCGCTTCAAAATGTTTTTGTCCAGAATTGTCGGGTGTGCGATGAAGTTTTGTGCAGGTTAATTTAGATTGTACCGCAGCGACGTCGGTTTTGCGTTATGAAGACAGTAGTAGCATCTTATAACCAAGCGAATACTTGCCACAGTACAGAAGGAAATACGACTTACAGGTGAGGTATTTGTGACGCAACGGCCAAATATTCTGCGTCTTTGTCACCAGCTGGTTGCCGTCTGACATCGAATGCCAAGCAACCCACGCCTTACAGGCTGTGCTGAACGCACCGTCCTTCGCATTCCGAGCTCCAGAAGCGAGACATTGCCAATCCCCGACAGTGGCAGCTCTCGTGTTACGCGTACGGTCTGTCGAGTGAAGCAGCTCATAACACGGAGCCCAAGCCACCGCAGTGCGAAAAATAGCAAGAGGGCGCACCTGTCTCGGCGGAAAAAGAGGATCCGAAATAACACGACACTCGATCCAATATCCGGCTGCATATTGGATCCGTGTCGAGGAACCTCACCAGTCTGCCTGACTTGTATTCATAAATCCCGCGTTACGAAATACTCCCTTCAGCCTGGGGAATAAAAGAAGCCAAATAAAAAAAAAACGACGCGATGGCAGACGTCTGGCAAGTAAGGTGACGAAAACCGGGGCCAGAAATACAATTTCAAATCTCGAACACGACTCGTCTTAATATTTATCCCAGATGAGGCGAGCTGCGAACGAGAGTCCGTTCGCTCTTCTGTGACAAGTGGCTGACGTCATCGCTGCTGGTTTGGTTCTTTATTTTCTTGCTCTTACGTGTCAAAATTCGCGAGCAAACATGCTTGGAGTATGCAGAAAAATTCTCCACCCACACTCTACGTCTGCTAACCTGTACGAACTAACTGGGAGACATAACTTTTGTACAGTTTTGATCAGTTCCCAAGACGAAAATCCTCGCAAGATTGTTACCGCGCTATTTATGGGCTGTTCGCTGTTACCTTCCCACGCGATAAAGCTGTTCGCATCGAGTGCTAAATGATGCCTCTATGGAACTGAACACTGTGCCTCGAGCATGTTTCTTACGCCAACTATGCGCAGACAGCAGTTGTTCTAGGACCGTACCAGAAAAAGGCCGGAGTTTTAAACTATACCACCTGTCCAACACACCGCAAATTTTTTTCATTATCACGCCTTACCTTGCGTAGCCTAGGCTGACGACTGGGGACTTGATGATGGCCTTGCATCAATAAAGTAGTTTTATGCTACACCAGAGATATCTAGATAAACCACACATTTTTGCGCGACATATCTCTGTGTCACATCGAAAGGCGACTCAGAGAGTTGCGCTACGCATGGATTGCAGTGTTACCACAAAAGAGGACACCTTCACTTTCATATTGTACCATTCTGCCAGGGGCAATAAGCCTGCTGACGTGAACTTCCTGAGTTTAGACAAAATACCGGAAGTACCCCGCTTTCGCAGGATAGTTCTCATCGTTGTCACATACATAATGAGGTGTGCTAAGATGCGTCCAAGTGTAGTAAATACCACTCACGAATACGCCTTCGTAAGGTGGTAGCTGCTTATGATACAACATTTACAACCGCAGTATGAAGATGGCAGAAAATAAATTTGTCGGTAAGAACAGACCTGCTATATCCGCGTAAGACATACGCATGTTTCATTCATTCCTCAGACACCACAGCGCTGGAGAAGAGGCGAAAACCGCTTTCGGGCCTCTCAGCTCGCTTTTCCTGCTTTCTGGCGAGGAGGGCGTTCCTCTCACTTGTCTTCAGTGCACGACCGTTCTCTGCCCTGCATTGCAACGGCCTCGCCTTTCACAGCCCCTGCTCAGGGCGTACTGCAGTGCTTGTTTTCTCTCTCGCAGCTCGGTAGCTGCAGTGGGCACGCATGTTCCAAGCAAACTCGTGTCAGAGGCGTCCCAGTGTTTGCCCTGTTCTATATGGGGGCTGCTCCTCGTCTGCAGTGCTCTCGACAAGCTGCGGCTGCAGGTCACGCCAACGCGTGGTGGTGTGACGAGGATGTGTTTCAGCATCGTGCGCTGTTTTCTGACTGAAGGTCGAGGCACCTGCTGGTACCAGGCAGCAGCGTCGCGACTTAAGGGAACTCCCTGCTTTCGAAACAGCACTCCTACACGAAAGGAAAGAAAATGCGAAAACACAGCCAGAACACCGTGCCGTTCGTTCGTTCGTTGGTTCGTTCGTTCATTCATCATCATCAGCAGCAGCAGCCCGACTGTGCCACTGCAGGGCAAAGACCTCTCCCACACCCCTCCTATTAACCCTAATTAATATATTACTTAATTCGTCCAGTCAGTCAGTCTTTCACTGTCATTTTCTTTAACACTTTAAAATGATGTATTCAACTTGGCAAACATGACTGAAGGCGTGCCCTACACTTTTCATTCGTACCGAAACAAAAGTAGCCCTCTTGGAAGACAGATCGTAAAGACCCACAGGAAAAGTGAAAATCCGGTTCGAAGAGAGGAAGTTCACGCTTGTAGCTCTTGTGGGCGTCGCTGCGCGTCGTCACAAGTCACAAACGAAGTTCGCAGAGACAGCGAGAGAGAAAAGTGGTAGCGGAAAGGCAGGGAGGTTAACGAGAAGAATTTTCCGGTTGGCTGCCCTGCATTGGGGGAGAGGGATGAGGGAGGAGGCACAAAAGAGTAATAAGTAGAGCAATGCGGTCCGTAGCAAGCACGACAAGCAATCCCTAGCAGCACAGGGCATCGACCTAACACTACAAATGTGTTGGCAAACAATACAATTTCAAACAGCGCTAGACAACAGGACCAGAAAGAGGAGAAGACAAACACGACGCTGAACTTGCAACTTATTTATTTCAAGCAGGAAGTCAATTTATACATACAAGCACGAGCGCACACACGCCAGGTCATACAGAGAAGATCAGATACACACTCACCAAAATGCCACCATACACACGTGATGTAACTGCCTTGCAATGTACCCTTTATGCAGCAATGACATTTCCTTCGCTGACAAGACTAAAGACGTTTTGCTAACGCAACCATTAGATTTTCTGGTGATCTGTTTAAAGCCATCCTGCTTCCTCTGAACTGCTGCCCCTATCTTACCCAGCTTATTAGGTGCAGAAAAAACGACCCTCACGCCACACTTGGCCCCTACCCTCTTAAAACAATGTGACAAGGCGTGCACATATGGCACGACAACTTTTTTTCCGGCCAACATTTTCTTTGGGTTGTCCCGAACATTTCAACGCTTTAATAATCTTATTAGCACCAGCATTTAGTAGTAGAAGGCTACTTTGTTGTACTTTCCGAGAGCCAGTTTTCCAACAAGGCACGTGAGGCAATAGCCAAACATTTTAAAGTGACTAATAAGGATCCGGTAAAGAATAAGAAAGAAGCTGTTTCATTATTGAAAGGCATGGGGCTTCCAAGTTTGGCAAATAAAGTTAAGGATGCAGAGCGCTCTTCCCTTGAAATTTTCTTCTCGGCAAGAACACATAAGCCCAGCGTGCCTTTTCGAGCAATAGTCTCTGAGCGCCAAGCTTGGCAGATAGTGGTATCATCCTACCTCAATAAGCATTTGACAGCACTCTCCGTGGCTGACCCGTTTGTTGTGCCAAACTCGGAGGCAGTTGTAAAGTTTCTCTTGAAGGAGAACCCGGCTTCTTGCTTTGGTTTTAGTATAGACGTAGTCGATTTATTTTATTCTTTTCCCCATAAGCAAATTCTTCAATGGTCTTTCCTGGAACTTTTATTCTTTTATTTAGAGAATACCTATATAAAGTGGGAAGATAAATTTTTCAAGCAAAAATCGGGAGTGTGTATTGGTTCCAAGATTGCCCCAATACTTAGCACTATTTTTCTTAGTTATGTTGATAAGAAAGTACAGAGGGACTTCAATGGAAGTTATATTCTAATTTTTCGGTATGTGGACGATTTCCTAGTTTTAGTTAGGTGTAAGGGTGCAGAATATGTGCCTGACATACTAGATGTTTTTTTTCTAAGCACGGGTCAGGACTGAGCTTTACACATGAGATCCCTCAGAGTAATGTCCTACAGTTCTTAGATTTGAATTTGACCTTCTTGTCTGACCATGTATGCTGGCGCTACGCTCCCAGGAGTGAAAAACGTCTAGTGAGCTATGCGTTTTGCCACTCTAAGCTTGTCAAAATCGGAATTGTGACGGGTAGTATTGGTATGGCTGTCAAAAAAATCGTGTTTTCATCAAATTTCCAGTAGCCTGGCAGTCCAAGCCCAGAGATGCAGAAAGGCTGGTTTTCCAGATTCTATACTTGTGGCTGGTGCTAATAAGATTATTAAAGCGCTGAAATGTTCGGGACAACCCAAAGAAAATGTTGGCCGGAAAAAAGTTGTCGTGCCATATGTGCACGCCTTGTCACATCGTTTTAAGAAGGTAGGGGCCAAGTATGGCGTGAGGGTCCTTTTTTCTCCACCTAATAAGCTGGGTAAGATAGGGGCAGCAGTTCAGAGGAAGCAGGATGGCTTAAAACAAAATACTGCCTGCAAGGTAAATCATAGCAATAAGTTCATCAGTTGCAAGAAGGGCGTGGTCTACCAAATTCCTTTATCTTGTGGTCTAACTTACATAGGCCAGACAGGCCGTTGCATTAACATTAGACTTATGGAGCATGCCAATTCATTGGAGAAATAAGACACTAACCTGGCAAAGCATTGCAGTTTTTGTAAATGCGTACCTTTCTTTGACGATACAGAATTGTTATTTTTTCATTGTGACAAGACCACCAGAGAAGTCGCCGAAGCATTCCTTATCACCAGAAAATCTAATGGTTGCGTTAGCAAAACGTCTTTAGTCTTGTCAGCGAAGGAAATGCCATTGCTGCATAAAGGGTAGATTGCAAGGCAGTTACATCACGTGTGTATGGTGGCATTTTGGTGAGTGTGTATCTGATCTTCTGTGTATGACCTGGCGCGTGTGCGCCCGTGCTTGTATGTATAAATTGACTTCCTGCTTCAAATAAATCAGTTGCAAGTTCAGCGTCGTGTTTGTCTCCTCCTCTTTCTGGTCCTGTTGTCTAGCGCTGTTTGAAATTGTATTGTTACCATGGAACACCAACTCGCCCAGTCTGCTACGCTTCTACGTGTTGGCAAAGGCTGGTCCTTTGTGGAACCGGTCTTTTACAACACATTTCCAACATTAGCCTGACGCTCTGTGCTGCTTGGTACAAGTGAATGCACGAAGGCGGGCTTCTTGCAAAAGGAGCAAAAGCTCAGCAACGAACGGGAACGGAACCTCACTCCGCTAGCCAACGTTTTAACAAGAGGACTGTTCTTCGCCTTCGCTCAGACGAAGAATGGTCGTCTTGCCGAAACGTCGGCTAACAAACGGTGGTTTCTCTCCCCGCCCATACTGCGACGGTATTCGTGATCTTCTATGATTCGTTAATGCCGGAAATAGAACAAAAAAGCGCACTCTCCCCATGAGAAATTAATCTAGTGCGCTGCACTTGTTGCTCGTATGGCGAGCGTCATTTACTGGTGAGGTCCACTAAATGTATCCAGACTTGACTGTCCGCCGCTTTTCTCATTGGCCATCGTGTACTGATACTCTGCACTTGTCGCGAAAAATTTTGTTCCTGTGACAGGCGGTACACAATTTCAAACATCTGTGACGGCTTCTTACATGATGACAAAATTTTCGCCTGAAGCCAAAATATTTTCTCTGATCTCTTAAATTCAAAAAGTATTTCCGGTGCGTTACAATTCCTTTTGAAGTCGTTGGGCTTTTTTTCGCGGCGACGGGCTTCCTGGGAAAGACACTAAGCGTTTTTTATTAGGGAGGAAAGTTTTGTCGTTGCGGCATATTTAGCCCTAAACTACTACAGGAATATTTTTGTTTGGGATGAAATATTTGTGCCTCCTTTTTCAACCGAACCGTTGTTCTCTTTCCTGTCGTGACTGGTCAGCTCCCGTGTGCGTGCGGCATTCTTGTGCGTGGACTCTCAGAATGCGACTCGATATGCTTCATGGTTTACGCGATAACGTAAGGCTTCCGTTCTGCGGAAAATCTGTTGGCGGTGCTGCGGTATCCACGCGGCGGATTTGAAAAGTTGTAAACCGGTTAGATAACTGGTGACTGTACGGTTGAAACAAACTTCAGACGTCATTTGTACACGTAAGTATATAAAGTAAATTAAAATCTGGTTAGTTTATTTTAGTTAAGTACTCGACTAATCATTTCAAAGAGGAGTCGAACCCGTGACCCTTGTGTTGCGAATCAGACGCGCCCGCTAGGCCACGCAGGCAATTTCGAATGGGTTGGTTAAAACAGGGCTTTATGTGCATGTCGTGACCTTTTTCACAAGAGGATTGTGATTGCGAAAAAGGAAACAGGGTCTGTGTCTGGCGAGGTAATAGGAACCGCTGACGGGAGACATTAATGCTGTCCGTCATACCCTTAAAGGCGAAACTTAAGTGTTCACCAATTATTGTTTTTTATGTAGAACCAGCAGCCGTTTCTTCCCTTGCAGTCCCCGACGTTTCCGTGTGACGCCTGGGGTTCTTTACCGCGCCGTGCACTCACATCACACAGCACACGGCAGAGGTGAGATTGAGCTGTTTAGCAAATGCACCTCGGCATCTAAGCGGATGTCGTCGTAGCTGGGAGCGCGCGGTCATCGTGCAGCCTTCCTCCCATTCGCATCGTCTAGCGCGAGGCCATTTGCTCCCACACTTCCACATGCAGAGCCTCATTTCGCCTCGGTGTTCGACGCACAAGTGCCGCCAGGGTTCGCTTCGAACGCATTCAGCGAAAGGCGAGCACTTGCTCACACGCCGTCAAGCAATTACCACGAACGACGCTACTGTGTTCATGTGCCAATGATGACGCGACCCGCAGAACCGAGCTAAGCCTTGCTCTTCCGACGTCCCTTACGGCCAATGAGAGGCGGAGGCTTGCTAAGCCTTCACTAATAACCCTGCGTGTCTATTCTCCCTGCGCGAGCTAGAGGCTCTTCGCTGTCGCAATCGGGTTTCGCCTGGTGGCGGTTGTTGCTATGAAGGAAGGGGGGGGGGGGGGGAGGCGATACTGATCCTGATGTATGTTGGCCCTTAGGGCATCACTCTTGGGGCCCAGGGGAGGGGGGATGTAGGGGAGGGGGAGGGCCGCCACAGTTTCCGTGGACGTCCTAAGCCGTTCTGGAGTCGCACCGCCGCAGCAACGTCAGCGTCCAACAGGGAGGGGAGCCTCGGTGCACTGGGAAAGTGTGCAAGCACCTGGCCTTCGCCGTCGTTCGCAGGCAGAGTAACGCGGCTTCCTTCGAGGGAAAGGGAAAGAAGTGAGGGAGATTCACGAAGAAAACGGCGCGAAATACGGGGACAAAACAGAAACATACACAACAGGACCAGCGACTAGTGTATGTTTCTCTTTTGTCCCCGTATTTCGCGCCGTTTTCTTCGTGAATCATGAACCAACTAGCCCAAACTAGAGCTCTTCTTGAGCGAGGGAGGGAGAGGGTGTGGGTGAGTGGAAGCTGCCGATGTCCCGCCCCTGACCGGCGAAGGTCATGTTTGCGAGTGTCGTATACCCCCCACAAGAAAATCCTCGTCCTTTGTAGTTAATCATATGCCTGCTGATGAGCTCGTCAGCGCCTATGGCGGTGCTGCCCTCTATCCTGAGCTTGGCCAGCTGCGAGCCGTAGGGGGACGTCCGCGGACTTGTAACACGACACGAACAAGAAATAATATTCACCCGTGTTTTTTTTTTCCTTCTCAGAACCTCGTGGTGATCCCTTTTATTTCCCTCCGGATTCCACATCGGACACGACTCGACCAGAAGGCTTCGCTTAATGACGACCTCGTCGTGTTGGGCGTTGGGATGCGGGAAGCAGGGGAGGAATGGGAGTTATCGTCTGCTTGTCGGCGCAAGCTGTTGTTAGTGACATGCGAGCGGGCGTGCTCTAGGGGCAACCCACGAGCGCGTCTTCTTTCGCGTGAGTAAAGGTCACTGCTTGTTTTCTTCGCTCATTCAATGTGTCTCGTGCTGGTTCTTTTTTCTCTCTCTTTCTCTTTCCTTCTTTCTTTGCGCCCATCGATTTAGTGGATCGCGGGGGCTTAATTGTGCACTTATTAACGGTTTCGTAACACACGCGCGCTCGCCCCGCTGACTGCATTGCGATGAGACCCGACTCGACGCCGGATTGGAGGCCGCGTCCGCTCTGTCTGCGCTGCTGTTGCTTCTTCTGTTCACCGGAGTTCCTTTCGGTCGGACTTGCCTTCCTTTGTTCTTTCTTTTTTCGAACGCATTGTTTCCTTGCCTCGTCCCTGTCGGCGGGATTTGTGCGTGACAGAAGAGATGCTCGCTCTTGGCGCCGTGCTCTTTGAGGAGAAGATACAAAGGAACTGAGCTGCACGTGTCGCCGCGCGCGTGGCTTCCCGCGAGGACTTGTCCCTTGTTTCGTGGATTACATGCCTTACGAAAGTGCGGATTATTTTCTCGCTTTTTGTTTATTCTTAGTGCATACTTTAAGACACACTCCTCTGGGAAGCGCTTGAGGTATGGCGTGAGCTGAGATGATGACACCCACAAAGATTTAATCCTGTTTGTTTCATCGTTACGGCAGTGGAATTGAAGGGACGCTCGCAGAAGCGTAGGCTGGGTTGGCATTGCTTAAAAGTAAGGGCTTAGTGCATGTTGCCACCAGCGCAAATAGAAATAATAACATGCTAAGACTTTACATAACGTTGAACAATGCGAATATATGGAAATCCTCACTTAGAACTTCAGGTGTATTTTTATTTTATTTTTTTTTGCTCTTGTTGCAATGGCGCTTTTCGGGGGTAACACGTAACGAAGGCGCTTTATCTTGGAACCAGGTTGTGGGCTGGAACGTGAAACATTTCGGCTCATTATGGAAGATTAATTGTGATACATACAACTTAGCTAGCTTTTTGAATATTGTTCAGCAGAAGGTTGGTTTATGCGGTTTAACGTCCCATAAACCAACCTTCTTGTAAACACTTTTCAAGCAGCTAGCTAAGCTGTCTCACAATTAATCGGTTTATGCGGCTTAACGTCCCATAAGCCAACCTTTTGCAAACACTTTTCAAGCAGCTAGCTAAGCTGTCTCACAATTAATCTTCCATATTGAGCCAAAATGTTTCATGTTCCAGCCCAAAATATGGTTTGAAAGATAAAGCGCCTTTGTTACGTGTCACCCTTGAAAAGCGCCGTTGCAACAACAGCGCTTTTCAGAAGGAACTCATGCCAACGGTACACTGTGTACTGTTATTTGCGTGACAAGGGCATTGTCTTTTTTGGAGAGTCCAAGTGCACTGTCCCGGGCTATTCGGCATTCACCGACGGACCAACCGGCCGATCGAGGGCAGTGCTGGACGGTAACACGTTCCATTGAATTATTATGCCACTAATACAATATGGTTGAAAAATGCTTGACAGGGGAGGAACAAGTACGACCACAGCTGGGACTTGAGTTGACGTCAAAGATATAGAGGTCTCAATAAATAGCGCAGCTCGTCCCAACCAACAAATTGGATGCAGAAATGCACCGTCTGTTCAGCAGTCAAGCCCCGTTTTGAAAAATGTGAAGACGCGTTTTTAGTTCGTGCCAACCACTGAAGACCATATGTCCAACATTCTCGGAAAAAAAATTTTGAATATTGAAAAATTGTAAGACGCTTTCGCGGCAGTATTGAGGGTAATGGTCAATTCTTTTAATGTGTAGCAAAATTTTTCTTTTATAGTGTTTCTATCGCTCGCATCGAGCAGTTACGACTGCCATAGAACCCCATGGGGAACGCTTTTGAAGATCGCAACAGCGTTAATAGCCATAAAACACCACACAACACAAAAGCGTTAATAGAAAAAAAATTCAAGACTGCCGTCGGGTGATCTGTGGATATTGATTATTATAGTGAAATCTTAGGTTAAATGAAAAAACTACGTTCATAAACGATTTACCGCTCAAAAATGCGTTTGTCCAGACTTGTTTAGTATGCAAGTTTAGTACGCAATCGTTTAGTAGCGTCTGGAAACCGGTTAGACTGTAGTGCTGCATTTGGGTCCCTCGTTCTCACTGCGGGTTTAATTAGCGCACTATCATAAACCCGTAACACTGTCGACATAGATAAAAATATAACAGAAAAGTAGATAGATAGCTCTCGGTTCATGATTGCAGACGTATATATCCTCCTGATATCCGCAGTGTAGCATGACCGAAGCATTTTTTGCTGCGTTTTGAACTTTCCACTGTGTGCCGAGAAATGTCCAGTGTGGATAAAATCATGAATTTTCTTAAGCACATCAGAAAAGTAGAGTCCCCTCATCGTTTCAATACGTGCTTATGCGTGTTGTTTACACTATAACGAGTGCTAATCAGTGCTTAAAGGGGTGCAGACACAAAAGTGTTTTTTATGCCTAAGGAGATTCCCTCTAACACGTTTCAGTCACAGGCGTTGAGTTGAACAAGATTAAATGTTTTTCATTGTTTCCTGATGAGCCGCTTGGCATTTCCATCTGTATGGAGTGACGTGAGGGCGCGCTTTCCCAAACTATTGTGACGTCATCGAACTGAGTGGTTGTTCTCAGAAACAACCAATGCTTGTCGGCGAAGCTGGCTTCATCAGGAATGTGGTAGTCCAGGTCAGACGGTCGAC
This sequence comes from Amblyomma americanum, assembly GCF_052857255.1. NCBI lineage: Eukaryota > Metazoa > Arthropoda > Arachnida > Ixodida > Ixodidae > Amblyomma > Amblyomma americanum. Next base: position 27,203,465 of record NC_135504.1, on the reverse strand, counting down.
CGTGACGTCAAGCTGCACTACGGCGCTGACGCCAACCGAGATCAAAACTTCCGGCACAAAATTATCTGTAATTAATCATTCACGCTGACACTGGTGTTTTGACCTCATTTCCGAGATCACTAAGCTTCGTAGGCCTCTTTAAAGGCTAAAAACCTACACCCAAGAAATTTGTGTATGAACCTAAAAGTGTCTTAACGCCTGGCAGAAGACTCTGGTATCCGACTGCTTATTTTTCAGAATTCATAAAAATGCATAAAACGCATAAAATGCATTATTAATGCATAAAACGCGCTCGCACTGGCTCTAGTCATTCTAGGAGCTCCCGAAGAGGAGAGTAGAAAGAAGATACACTTTCACTACACCCTCTGCACAGCAGCAAAAGCCCTAAGAGGAGCCATGATGGAGAGCTTCTTACGGCATTGAACCTCCTTCGATGGCTACCGCGCAGTAGATTCTGTTGTTCAGTATATTCGGCATATTTTCCGCAGCCGTATCTGTGGATGATGTACAGGTGTTTCAATAGGGGCAAATAAGTGAAGTTTGCAGAGCACGTATATATCACTTCTCTGCGTACTTTTTCAAAATTTTTGTGATTAAGGTAAAGTTTGTATGTATGATTACTCACTACAAGTGAACTCACTACACGTACTCACTACCAATATGATTACTCACTACAAAGAAAGAAAGCAATAAAGAGAGAGAGAGAAAAAAGGAAAGGAAGAAAGAAGGAAGGAAAGAAAGAAAGATGGAAGGAATGAAGGAAGGAAGGAAGGAAGGAAGGAAGGAAGGAAGGAAGGAAGGGAATTAAGGGAAGGGAAGGGAAGGAAGGAAGGAGGGAAGGAAATTAAGGGAAGGGAAGGGAAGGAAGGAAGGAAGGAAGGAAGGGAAGAGAAGGAAGGAAGGAAGGGAATTAAGGGAAGGGAAGGAAGGAAGGAAGGAAGGAAGGAAGAAGAAGGAACGAAAGAAAGAAAGAAAGAGAGAAAGAAAGAAAGAAAGAAAAGAAAGAAAGAAAGAGAGGAAAGAAAGAAAGGAAAGAAAGAAAGAAGGAAGGAAAAGAAAGAAAGAAAGAAGGAAAGAAGGAAAGAAAGAGAGAAAGAAAGAGAGAAAAGAAAGGAAGAAGGAAAGAAAGAAAGAGAAAGAAAGAAAGAGAGAAAAGAAAGGAAGAAAGAAAGAAAAGAAAGGAAAAAAGAAAGAAAGAAAAGAAAGAAAGGAAAGAAAGAAAGAAGGAAAGAAAAGAAAGGAAAAAAGAAAGAAAGAAAAGAAAGAAAGGAAAGAAAGAAAAGAAAGAAAGAAAAGATAGAAAGAAAGGAAGAAAGAAAGAAAGACAGAAAGAAAGAAAGAAAGAAAGAGAGGAAAGAAAGAAAGGAAAGAAAGAAAGAAAGAAGGAAAGAAAAGAAAGAAAGAAAGAAGGAAAGAAGGAAAGAAAGAGAGAAAGAAAGAGAGAAAAGAAAGGAAGAAGGAAAGGAAGAAAGAGAAAGAAAGAAAGAGAGAAAAGAAAGGAAGAAAGAAAGAAAAGGAAGGAAAAAAGAAAGAAAGAAAAGGAAGAAAGAAAGGAAAGAAAGAAAGGAAAGAAAGAAGGAAAGAAAGGAAAAAAGAAAGAAAGGAAAGAAAGAAAGAAAGAAGGAAAGAAAGAAAAGAAAGGAAGAAGGAAAGAAAAAAAAGAGAAAGAAAGAAAGAGAGAAAAGAAAGAAAGAGAAGGAAAGAAAGAAAAGAAAGAAAGAAAGAAAGAAAGAAAGAAAGAAAGAAAGAAAGAAAGAAAATAAATGTTTATCCTCGCTGGTCCGCTCTTTATGCATAATATCTCTTATCACGCGATAAAGTTAGGGCTGTCGAGAGCGAGCTTCGATATTAGAAAAATACTTCTGAACGGGGAATAATACTTCAAGAACTAAAATGTGCATGGTGACAAGGCCAACACAAACAACTCGCTGCCGGCAGAATATATGCGCATACTAATTCCGCCCAAGAACAATTGAAGCAATCTTTCTCGACGTATTCCAAGAAATACATTCTCAAGCTAGCTCAATTTACCAAAGACATTTTCTTGTAGTCGCGGTTCGTGTCTACTCCATACGAGACGCAATAAGTCGAGCTTAACCTGGCGTACTCGGTGTTTGCGTAATGTACCCAGAAACATGTCGTTGTGGAGTAGGATCGCTAAGACAAAGATGCTCGAGTCCTCACTCGTGGCATTGAGTCCATTGCGAGAGTTGCGACAAAGAGAAATGTAGAACCAACAAACTTGTGAAAAACTTAGACGCCAGCTATGAACTTTTGGAGCAGGCACAGCTGTATCTGGAGTTATCCTTTGAAGGGGGTGCTGAGTGCGGGAAGTTTGACGAAATCGTGCACACACGCGGCGACTTGTTATGTAAGCAACTTCTTCGTCGCACTGTTCACGCCGGTTTCGTTAATCTTGCTAAGCCCACGGTTTAACAGTCATCCTTTATCGAAAAAGGGAACCAACTTAGTGAGCGCTAGTCTTTATGCGAACAAAAATTCCTCCGTGGAATGCGATAGTTTTCGCTGCTTCAATAGCATTGTGGAAGTGGCAGCTGGAAGAAGTTCCTGTAACTCGACGTCCTTTTCAGAGGCAGTTTCCAACTATTGCAGCAGTAACATCGCAGAATGCGCCCGTCTCCGACGCGGTAGGCCACCCACTCGATAGCGGATAATGGAAGCATGGCATGTGGCTGTCTGCAGTTCCTGCCTGTGCGCATGCGTGGGTGAAAGAGAGTGTTTGTGCGTGCTTGTGTGATGAAAGTCTTCTAGGTACACTGGGGAAGTTTAAAAAAGAAGAAATGACGAGAACAATGTTTTATCCTGAAGTTTCAATCGGCGCTGATCTGTCGTTCATAACGATAGACTACGTGGGCTGGGCCCCGGCTGTAAAATTGAAAAACTCGTACACGCGGGGGCACTGGAAGTGTTTTTCTCTGTTTTCAAGTGGAAAGCGCTCGTATAAATAAGAGATATTTTTTTTAAGAAATCTAGACAGCATAGCTTTTGAAGTAGGCTTATTGTTCATTTCAAAACTTGCTCCAAAAGGCGAGGATAGATTGCGAGAAAAGCAAACAAACAGCAAAGACTTTCAACTTTTGTTCTAAAAAAGTGAGGAAAGCAGCTTTTTCATAAGCTCTGCAACCACCGATTGCAATATTGCGGTCATTGTAAGCAGGTTGACGCCACGAGTCACTGGTAACGCTCAAAAATTGTCCTCTTCTTCGATTTGGTCTCCTGTCTTCGCACAGTTTTCAAAATTACCGGCAAGCACCAACTATGCCAGAAAAAATACTGCCTTTTTGAGTCAGCCGGATATCTCGTGTCAGCTTTATAGCGAACAGTAGTTTGTGGTTTCCAAACAGTTCTAAATAAATTTTTCTACCTCCTCTTTTTAGACCAGTCTCTATTGTATTGTATTGTTTTGTATTGTATCGAATTGCATTGTATTGTACAGTATTGTATTGTATTCTATCATATTGTATTGTATTGAATCATATTGTATTGTATTGTGTTGTGTTGTGTTGTGTTGTGTTTATTGTATTGTATTGTATTGTAGTATTGTATTGTATTGTATTGTATTGTATTGTATTGTAAGATGCGGAAAAGCTATGGGGACGCCTAAGTCACCGTAAGAATGGAATGCGATAGCATTAGATTTCACAACTGTCGTAGCTTCTGTTCCATCTTCTGTGTGAGTTTGCGTCAGATTCTTCGCAATTGTCTTTGCATCAACAGTCATATTTGGGCTGCTAGCTGCAGTCACAGGTATCCGTTACGTTGTGACGGTGCCGACATTTGTATACACGACTATGCATTGACTTTTTTTCTTTTTTTATTCTCTGTTTAGGCTGCTGTCTGGAAGCTAGGTTTCTCATAATCCGGTGCGCAGGTTGAGCGGAGGGCAGAAATTCACGCGACCTCACTCAGCCAGTAAGGTAATTTCGTGACAACGAACATCGGCGGGTTTCAGTGTGACTACAGCTCGAACGCTGTCGCATTATTATGTCCTCTCACTCCTCGCTCTCTTTCTCAGAAACATGTTTTTGCGCTATGCGGAGATCAGGGAGCGCTTCATTCGAAAAGCGCAAACCGCCGCCAACCTCGGCCTTTCTGTTTCTCGACGTCTAAAACAAGTTTGTCTAAACAAGCTGCTCGTAGGCGCCGCTCTGCCACAGATTTGTCCGAATGTTGGGAATCTTAGAGAGCTCGGAGGGTTTCTTAAAAGGATCGCAGTTCGGGCTAGTTGGTTTTCTTTTAGCGCGCGCTTTGTTCAGTGACAAAGTAAATGAATATATATATTCCCAAACTTGCTTTTTGTTTATTTGCTGAGATACCACTTTGCAAGCCCTGTCAGTCATTAATACATAAGGTATTTATTTTCCTATGCGCCATAAGAACGACATTTTTTGTAATTGTGTAGTTCAGCCTTTGAAGCTGTGCCATTGGTGTTGTTACATGATTCGTTATCTGCAATGGCGGTGCAGTGGAATGTATTTATTTATATTATTTTCTGCATTTTCTTCGGTCACTTCTCTCTGAATTTTTTTAATTCACTTAGGAACAGCCAGCCTCCAACATGAGACCGTTATCGCTATCTCGTGTTTTCATCAAGAATCCAGAGCACCCTCTATCTTTCACAACTTGTTATTTCCAGTTTAGACGCAGTTATTCTCACAGACTCTACGTCTTATCTGCATTGCTCATAAAATGCACGAAGCCGTAATTCTTAATGCTCCGCAGTTAAGCGAATCTGATTCCCGAAGTTTCGCAACAGCAGCTCCTCGCGAGCCTAAATTGATGATGCGCATGTCCCATATACGCTATGATTGCTTATTATTACAACTCTTCACAGCGGTGCTCTTGTCAGTTTAACGAGTACATAATCTCTCAACGCCTTTACCTTAGCTCTGTAGCCCCTGATGTGTTTGCAGCTCCGCTGCCAGCGCCCTCTGACTGCACTCTTACTGCCCTCCCACTGCTGCAGAGGAGAGAACGCCTGTCGACACCAACGTGCTTGGAGATTAAGCGAATTGCTGCCTTAAAGCAGCAGCATGAATGATCTCCAGGCGCAGTTGGAGCATTTTATGACCGGAGTACGACATTTATAGCTTTGCCGCTTTCGACACCAGTGCCGTCTCACGTGTGATTGCAGAACATATAGGAAAGAACGATAATAATCGAATATTTATACTCCGACGCCGCAGCTTATATTAATCTTGCTAACGATAGAAAGAAAAACGTAGAAAGAAATCTGTTTCATAAATGACATTTCTTTCTCAAGAAGTCAAATGGCAAAGTCTTGCATGCGTTGCCACTTTTTTTATGTAAAAGCGAAATAATTGCTCCATGTTTATATTTTATGCGGTGGTACCAAAGTTCCCGGTACATCAAAACCCCGCCGATGTCCTGTGTCACGAAACTCGCTGATTGGTCGAGACAGGTCACGTGATGTTATGACGACATCACAACCTGCCCACCCTGGCAGGTGGCAGCCTGGCCTCCAGATTGTGAGCAACCTGCCAACAAGGCGGGCGTCATTTAAGTTAATGATTGGTCGAGAGAGGTGGCCGTCCGGGTTCTGATCAACCTAGTTTCTAGATAGCAACCTCGATAGCTTAAGAGTTCACGCCAAACGCAGGCCGGGTCATGCTATAGGATTCTTCTGTTAAGATGACTAAAGCGTCCCCATTCTCTGTATCCAGTTGACAGATCTTTCTTTTTGTATGACTTGTTTCTGTTTTTTCCTTTTTATCATCTTCTCTTGTTGGCAACTACATCACATATCGCAGGCTGAAAGAATGAACGTTTCGTTGTTAGTCGCCGCTGTCGTCTACCTGATTTAACACATCCTGTATTTTGGGATTTCTAGCCACAAGCCAATCAGGGCGCCTAAGCGCCCTTCGAGGGATTCTAGCTTTTACATCTCGTAGAGTTACTCCCATGGCTCCCAGCTGCGTGACGACGAAATGTACGTTTACCAGGACCCTTACCACGCAAGGATTTGTTACAAGCCATCCTTGCCGGCTCATGACCGAGGGACCACAAGTCAAAAAAGCGTCGCACCCAAAACAGTGCTTTCGCAAGGCCGTCCAAGTCTGTCGCAAGGGTCGCAAACAACGTGTGTGTCGCAAACAGTCGCGCCAGTAGCCTGTACGCGATTGCGAGTTGCGTTTTAACGCGCACTTTTCCTTTATGGGCCTGCCTGTCTGGTGGGAATATTGCAGGTCATAAAAACGTCATCCAGCTTCGGGTCTGTTGCGCTTAAAAATGGTATAACAGCAAAACGTGTTCTGTTCAAATAGGCTATCTCCTTCTCGCCAGGTTTCGCGAAATCGGGCCCCAAAACTAGTTTTTGTGCGCAGAAGTAGCAGTCTTCGTTTCTCTGGCAATACAAATGACTCTAATGCTCGCTTGTAAGACGAGATATCTTGCGAGTGTTTTGTCAGTGTCTGTTACAAACGCAGTATAAAGGGCACCGAACATTGCTTCAGCAGCAAGCTCTAGATGTCCGGGGCCGCAATAATTATCGTCGGGATCTGGTATCGACTCCCTCGTCAACGCTGACCTGTAACGAGATAGCAGCTGTTATTACAGCCGGTCCAATACCCTACCTTTTGCCTTCTATTTCTGCCTGGACGTAAAAAAACAAACTTTCTTTTGTCTTCGGGCGAGGCATTACCTTTGAGGTCGTCCTGGTCAGGTTTTCGCAATCTCAGAAGGTTGGTGTAAGCGGCCGGCAACGCTGTGTCTCTCCGTTTAATTGAATTCTCCAACCCGTGATGAGAGGCAACATCAAAAGGCCACCGAGATGCGACTTTTTTTTGTACGGTCTGTCGGTACTTTCACTGCTAACTTCGCAAGTTAAAATAATAATGGAGTGCATGCGGCGTCTACAAGAATTTACGGCAGTCTCTGTTATGTCAGTCCTTTGAAATTGGTTCAAGCGATGCCCGACACACATAATCTACGGGACATCCCAGATGAAAAAAAGATGGCTGAAAAGTGGGTCGAATTTAAAAGCAAGTAATCGCTGCATGCTAATAATGAAGACACAGGTGTCAACCAATTGGACGTGTCGTCAGTAATGAAAGAAGAGCTAAAGAAAGCCTTAAATAGAACGCAAGGGAGAAAAGGGGCTGCCGAGGATCAGG